>NC_139967.1:49141219-49166219 GCF_963993115.1 Abramis brama
ATTCTTGCATTTCATCATGTCAAAGTGCAGCGTTTCCCAGCCGTTCTCCCAGTGGCTCCGCACGTAAATTACAGCTCTGGTTTATTCAATCGCCAACCATTCATCATTCAACGGCTCGTTATTAAAGTGTGTGACTCTACATGCCCTGGATTTCATCATGCATTTACAGTCATTTATGTTGCATTTGTACATTTGGTACCAATGCATTTCTATTCTCAGGTAATATACTTTAATATGATGCCCTCGTGGATCTGATCTTGACACCTCTTAAATATCAACCAATAAATGCATTTCTCCTTAAGGTCTGAGCTATCGATCGGCTCTTGCATGTGCCCTTTGTGCAGGCGAGAATCATGATATCTAAATGTTAAACTTTATCCATGGGACTCTCTGCAGTTTTATGTGTCAAATCGGGCCTGATTCCAGAGTTCACGGGCTCCTGGCACACTCCACCTCATAAGCAAAGGTTTCATCAGAGATTAATTGAGCATTGTATGCCCTCAAATTCACAAAATAACCATTACCTAATGCTCTGATGGAATGAGAGGCATTGCTTTGAATAAGGTGTTAAATTATGGCTCAGTTCCTGTTAAAACTCACATTAAAAGCTGAAGACGTTCGGAAGCGGGCTGTGTAATCACAGTGAGTGGACGCCACAGAGGCTCATTTAAAGGGTCATAGCTTTATAACAGTGCAACGATAGCACAGCCCGCTCCTTTACCGCTGTGAAATAAAACACAGCACATATGACTTCAGTAACAGCTCAGGAATGCAGATCAGGTCGGCAGTGATATATCAGAAATCACACGTAAAATAAATGTCTTTTTAACCAGTGCCATCAGCCTCGGATGAACGCTTTCGCACAGGAACCTTTTTCCGTTGAGTTTCCATTACTCAGAGACGTGTTGGTGCTGCTGAAATGCCAATGAGAGCCAATCTAGAAGCACGTAGTAAAAGTTTGATAGGAAACATAAACCAGCTTCTCAGCACATTATATTACATAAGCTCAATATAAGCTCATTAGAACACTGATGTTTTTGCAAAAATCCAAAAACATCCATATAAATACAATTCAAACAGTTTCCAGCTGAAATTAACTACTTGTTACACTTATTCCCGCGTGGTTTCTTGCTAAATATTATGTTATGATCTCAAAACACTTTTACCAAGCATGATTTGTAAACTAACACTTTGTCCTAACGAGACGAGATGTGATACAGTTCCAGCGACAAGCAATGCGTCTGTCCACAAGAAGCGACTCGATTATGAGACGTGAAAAAAACATGTGGGCGGAGTCTCTCTGCAAATGCACTGCACTCACAACCAATCAATCAAAAATCACAGCCAATCAGAAGAGAGTGTGGGTGGAGTCTCTTTGCAAATGCACTGCACTCACAACCAATCAATCAAAAATCACAGCCAATCAGAAGAGAGTGTGGGCGGAGTCTCTCTGCAAGCGCACTGCACTCACAACCAATTAATAAAAAATCACAGCCAATCAGAATAGAGTATGGGCGGAGTCTCTCTGCAAGCGCACTGCACTCACAACCAATCAATCAAAAATCACAGCCAATCATAAGAAAGTGTGGGTGGAGTCTCTCTGCAAGTGCACTGCACTCACAACCAATCAATAAAAAACCACAGCCAATCAGAAGAGAGTGTGGGCGGAGTCTCTCTGCAAGCGCACTGCACTCACAACCAATCAATAAAAAACCACAGCCAATCAGAAGAGAGTGTGGGCGGAGTCTCTCTGTAAGCACACTGCACTCACAACCAATCAATAAAAAATCACAGCCAATCAGAAGAGAGTGTGGGTGGAGTCTCTCTGCAAGCGCACTGCACTCACAACCAATCAATAAAAAATCACAGCCAATCAGAAGAAAGTGTGGGTGGAGTCTCTCTGCAAGTGCACTGCACTCACAACCAATCAATAAAAAACCACAGCCAATCAGAAGAGAGTGTGGGCGGAGTCTCTCTGTAAGCACACTGCACTCACAACCAATTAATAAAAAATCACAGCCAATCATAAGAAAGTGTGGGTGGAGTCTCTCTGCAAGTGCACTGCACTCACAACCAATCAATAAAAAAACACAGCCAATCAGAAGAGAGTGTGGGCGGAGTCTGTCTGTAAGCGCACTGCACTCACAACCAATCAATCAAAAATCACAGCCAATCAGAAGAGAGTGTGGGTGGAGTCTCTCTGCAAGCGCACTGCACTCACAACCAATCAATCAAAACTCACAAGCCAATCAGAATAGAGTGTGGGCTGAGTCTCTCTTCAAGCGCACTGCACTCACAACCAATTAATAAAAAATCACAGCCAATCAGAAGAAAGTGTGGGCGGAGTCTGTCTGTAAGCGCACTGCACTCACAACCAATCAATCAAAAATCACAGCCAATCAGAATAGAGTGTGGGCTGAGTCTCTCTGCAAGCGCACTGCACTCACAACCAATCAATAAAAAACCACAGCCAATCAGAAGAGAGTGTGGGCGGAGTCTGTCTGTAAGCGCACTGCACTCACAACCAATCAATCAAAAATCACAGCCAATCAGAAGAGAGTGTGGGTGGAGTCTCTCTGCAAGCGCACTGCACTCACAACCAATCAATAAAAAATCACAGCCAATCGGAAGAGAGTGTGGGCGGAGTCTCTCTGTAAGTGCACAGCACTTGCAACCAAATGGACAAGTGCATCAAATTCATAAATATTACACCATTTTACCATTATTAAAATACATACTGAGTTACTGAAACAATCTTTGTCATAGAATACACTCAACAGTTGGAACGCTTTTGTCTCCTTCGATTTGTTTTCAAGATCTGAGGTAAATTATCTATTTCCACGCTTTTAACATTAACTAAAGCACATAATCAGTACCTGAGATTGTCATATTTGCATGTTGTTGTTCCAGCCGCGACGTCAAAGAAAAATAGAAACCATTTTTTTTTAAATAGAAACCATTGCGTCACATCTGGTTTGCACACAGTGTAATACATTTTAGGTTTAGTGTATGTTACGTTATTTTCAAATGCACACTCACTGGAAAATGAATTTCCAAACTTCCACAATACATACAACAACCAATGCAATAAACCATCGCCAGATTCTCACTCATGTTTCGGATAAAACTGAACATGCTTTCAGCGCCACTCACTAAGCATTTCACTTTGAAAGTGTTTCAAGAATCAATGTAATATAGTGCAGAAATGTCACCACAGGCACGTTCCTCCAGCAAGCCTGGGTTGTTATATTACATAGGCTTACTTACAAAATGTCACAAATCTGAAGCATGGGGAATGAAAGGCACGCTGACTCCTCGAGTCTCTTCAAGCTGATATCAGCAGGTGTGGTAAAATACTACTTATTTAGCATAGACTCCAGCAAAATGTGATTTCAGACTATTACACTAACTGTAAAAATGACTAATAGGCACAAGTGTCAATACAGCATTATTCCACAGAGGCTGCCAGACAAAAAAGGTAGGCAATGACTATAAAGACAGAAAGTGACATGCAAAGATTGCCTGGCTAATGAGGAAGACTGCTGTCTGAAGGGTGAAGCTGAAACTGCACTGTGCACAAAACTGAGTGAAACACTGAGGAAATACACACTGATCTCTGCTCAGTTCTAAACACATATGTGACCCTGGATCACGTCACCAGTCTCGAGTCGCACGGGTATATCTGTGGCATTGTATGGGTCAAAATTATTGATTTTTCTTTCATACCAAAAATCATGAGGATATTAAGTAAAGATCATGTTCCATGAAGATATTCTGTACATTTCCTACTGTAAATATATAAAACATGCATTTTTGTGAGTGAATGCAGCACAATCGCCAACATAAATGCACAACTTTAAAGGAGATTTTCTCAATGTTTCGATTTTTTTGCACCCTCAGATTCAAGATTTTCAATAGTTGTATCTCGGCCAAATATTGTCCTATCCTAACAAACCATACATCAATGAAAAGCTTATTTATTCAGCTTTTATATGATGTATACATCTCAATTTCACAAAAATTACCCATGTGATCTGTGGTCCAGGGTCACATTTATAGCAGAATAGCTTTGTCCGAAAAACATGCAGAGAAACTTTATAAACTATATGAAACTTTGTTGTGGTAACACTTTACAGTCAGGTTCATTGGTTAACATGAACTAAGAATGACCAATACTTCTTCAGCATTAATATTAATATTAATTAATTAACAGCAGTATTAATATTAATTTCAACATTTAGTAATACGTTATTTAAATTATAGGTTGTATGTGTTAGCATTAGTTAATGCACTGTGAACTAACATGAACAAACAATGAACAGCTGGATTTGGTTACACTTTATTTTAAGGTGTCATTGTTACAGTGTAATTATATATTTAAGTACTGAGTAATATTAATTAACTACATGTTCTTACTATAGGGTTAGGGTAGGATTAGAGTTTGGTTGAGGGTTAGTTGCATGTAATTATGCATAATTTACTGTTATTACTATGATAAGTACATGTGACATATGTAACAAGGACACTGTAAAATAAAGTGTTACCCTGTATTTTTATAAACTAACATTGGCAAAGATTAATAAATACTGTAACAAATGTATTGCTCATTGTTAGTTCAAGTTAACTGATGAAACTTATTGTGAAGTGTTACCAGTGTTGTTGAGTTGACGTCAACAAAAGCAACAGATTTGTGCTGCATTCTGTTGGTGTAAATAAACGCATGAGTTGAAGGGACGGTCGCGAGCATCAGAAAACTAAAACCGAATCAATATAAAAACAGAGCATCTTGAAATTGCTTTGGAGGATGAGGGCTACGAAAATATATTTACTGTCAGAGCTGGTCTCAAGGAGGAGGGGAATGGCTGATTTATCTGCCCCACCAGTCCAAATAGAAACTCACTGTTGATTGACCACCTCAGATTGAGAGTTGACCTCAGGGTCAGCGAGGAAGGATTTCATCAGTCCGCTGGATGCCTGGCAACCCGAGAGCCGAATATGAGGACAGTGGCATCAATCTTTTAAATGATGTACCATTACAGAAGAGCTATGCCCAGTGACTGTGCGTTTATAAGGGGAATGATCTTCAACGACTGAGTCTGACGCTCTCGCTGCAGTTAAACGTGATTGGATTGTCCGTCATACTGAGCTTTCGATCCGTATTGCTTAACAAAGTGAACAACAGAGCCTCTGATTATTTTGCAGTGCGACGCTCTTCTCTTCCTCTGTTTGCATCTATATTCATATCAGAATGATTTCTGAAGGATCATGTGACACTGAAGACTGGAGTAATGATGCTGAAAAAAAAAAACAGCTTTGATCACAGGAATAAATTACACTTTACTATATATTCACTTTTTTTTTTTTTTTTTTTACTTGATTTTTGATAAAAATATATGCAGCCTTGGTAAGCAGAAAATATTTTATTCCAAACTTTTGATGGGTAGTATAAAAAAAAAGAAAAAAAGTGACATCGAAATGCATGATACGACCCCTAAATCCTCATACAAGACTCCAGAAACGTTTCCCAGAATTTATGGGCATGTTGTCAGTCTTTCCCTGAGAAAGAAATAAACATTGATCTTGTCACCTCGAAAGACAAATCATTTTTCATCATGTTGTCTCCTCAATCCCAGACATATTTTCCATCCACAATTCATCACTGACAGACTTCGTTGCGCATATGTCCTAATTGAGTTGTTTCGTGTTTGTTCGTTTGTTTGCCAAATGTTTGCCAATCTTTTGAAGAAAGCGAGAGCAGGAGAGAGAGATAGAGAGAGAGAGTATGAAGATGAGTATGTAATCCATCAAGCAGCAGATGAATTGCCTGTGGGGCTATTTAATTTATTTTCACTCCACTTCTTTGAAAACTGTTGGCTCAGGCTATTCTAACGTATTCATAAATCTTCCAGGATGGGCTTATGGCTCCAGCAAGAGCAGAACGGGTGTGTGTGTGAAAGAGAGAAACAAAACAAGCAACAACAAAAAGCAACTTTATTTCCTCTTTCAGTCGTGGATTCATAAGTGTGTCTCCAAACGTCTCTTAAGAGCCTCGCGTCTGTCGGAGAGAAAATACGGTGTGAATGAACCGATAAACGGCTCGTTTTAACTACGACTGCTTAGAGATGCCCTCTCCTTGATTCATGTTATTTATTGCTCCCAAATGGTGCATCTTTATTCAAATCGATATCCTGAAGTTACTGATGTCACCGGTTGAGAATGCCAGGAGAATAACAAGCAAACACACGTGAATCTGGAAATATCCTTTCACATTTCACTGCAAAATTTTAAAAAGAAAGGAATACAGAAATAAGTTAGTATGCATAAAAAAGATGAAGCCTTTTTACCAGTTATGACCAAAATGTCACAGTTGCACTGCACTCTTCTTTTTATTGTTGATATAATTCTCATTGTTCTTGATCATGATTCTCATTACTTTAATATGATGGATGGATGGATGGATGGATGGATGTATGGATGGATGGATGGATGGATGGATGGATGGATGGATGGATGGATGGATGGATGGATGGATGGACGATATACAACGATGGATGGATGGATGGATGGATGGATGGAAAGATCTACAATGATGGATGGAACAATATACAACGATGGATGGATGGATGGATGGATGGATGGATGGATGGATGGATGGATGGATGGATGGATGGATGGATGGATGGATGGATGGATGGATGGATGGAAAGATCTACAATGATGGATGGAACAATATACAACGATGGATGGATGGATGGATGGATGGATAGATAGATGGAAAGATCTACAATGATGGATGGATGGATAGATAGATGGAAAGATCTACAATGATGGATGGATGGATGGATGGAAGGAACGATATCCAGTGATGGATGGGATTGGATTATTTCATTGCTGTACCAGATGTTGTGGAAGTATCAATGAAAATGTCACAATCCAAAACCCTTCATGAAAAGGCGGCTTTATTTTCTGCGTCTAAAATGTCTATTTTTCCGCAGGTTTCCTAAGCTTCACTCACAGACAATGGAAACCAAGTCAGTGTAACGTTTTCCATTTTATAGTTAGTAATTCTGTAATCTGCAAACACCAGCATCTGTCGTGGCTTATAATAAAAAGGTTGTGTTGCTGGCGATGTACAGCAATGTTCCAAATCAGTCATTTATGAAGATACATTTTAGTTATACTATTATGTGTAGGTTGTAGACAGATCCACTCTGACTCATATTCACAAGTATTAATATTTATTTTGCTCATGATTGATTTATTTATTTTTCTTGAGAACAGTCATGCTGTGCTGTGGAATGTCTTTAACTGTTGATGTCATGAATAAATTAATAAAAAACATGCACTCATTTATCTACAGCTTTGATAGTTGATTTTCCTTCATGTATTTACTCCAAATTAAGAGAGAGAAGCAATCTCGCGCTGTGAAGATTGATACATTAACCTTCTCATCATAGTTGTATCATTATTTTCAACACAGGAAGACATTATCCCTCGGTTTGATGTCGATGACTACATAATGTTTACGTAATGACACTATGCTTATATGTTTTGCTTTAATTTACATCGTTTTTTCAGTCTTTTTACCCACATCCACCAATCAACCCTGTCTAATATCTAATGTCTTCGAGTGAAATTGGCATTAGAGTTAGTGTGGATCTTGACTATAGATTTGAAACAGATTCTAGTATGACTCAGTACGTTACTGAACTGTGCCTTGAGTTGTATAGGTATAAACTCAAAGAGAAATCTATGGAAACAGAATAAAACATAAAAAAGGTAATTGCGACTTTTTGTCTCACAATTATGACTTTTTTTCCGACAATTACGAGTTTACATCTCGCAAGAACTGCGTGATATAAATTTGCAATTGTGTGTTAAAAAGTGAGAATTGTGTGATGTAAAGTCTCAATTGTGCGTTACAAAGTCAGAATTGTGTGTTATAAAGTGAGAATTGCGTGATATAAAGTGTCAATTGTGTGTTATAAAGTCGAATTGTGTGTTATAAAGAGAATTGTGTGTTATAAAGTGAGAATTGTGTGATATAAAGTCTCAATTGTGCATTACAAAGTCAGAATTGTGTGTTATAAAGAGAGAATTGTGAGATATAAACTTGCAATTGCAAGAAATAAACTTGCAATTCTGACTTTTTTCTCAGAATTGTATGTTTATATCTCGCAATTCTGACTTTATAACACACAATTGGAAGATATAAGTTGCATTTATCTTTTAAAATGTTTCATTCAGTGGCGGAAACAAGCATCCGTAGAAAACTGCATCATCAGCATTTTGTTCAGCATCATCCCTCCTCCATATTAATATTATACTACAAATAACTTCTGTGGAACCAAAGCCATAAAGCTTCCGTTCATCTAGAAACTTTTACAGGAAAAATAAGATAGGAAAAATCAATATACCAATACTTTAAAAAGAATGCATTGTAAAATCCCAGCAGTGTGTGTTTCTCATCTGTGGCCACTGCCAGCAGGTGTTCTGCTTTTATTGCCATTTATGAGCTACATTTTCTGAAAAATAGTTTCAATGTGCATTAACAGTGTTAATGGGAAATGGGACTGGAAATATCTGCAGCTCTTTCCATTTGTAAAGGTTTTAAAGGGATCTCCAGATTTCATTCAGTGTTTCAGTGACCTGACAAAGATAAGAGGGCTTCGCACCAGAGGAACGATTTTATACACTCTAAATAATGCTGGGTTGTTTCAACCCATGTTTGGGTCAAATATGGACAAACACAAAAAATAATTAAATTACGTTTTTAAACACAACGGTTGGATTCGTCCATATTCAACCCAAACATTGGTTGAAACAACCCAAACATTGGTTGAAACAACCCAGCATTTTTTAACTATATAACTATTGGCGTTCGCACCACAGGAACTGGGAACAACTGTAGTTATAGTTTAGTTTAGTTTAGTTTAGTTTAGCTTTATATACCTTTTAGGGGGACTAAATTAGCTTCATAGTAGTGTCAAACTCACAACAATAAGAACTGGAAACACACAGTTTATAGTCTATTTACTCCACAAACATGCAAAACAGCGATAGATGGATCGACGCCAAAGTCCAGACTCTACGGAGGAAATCCAACGCAACTTTGAAGGAACCAAGCGAAACATGATTATGTTTTTATGCTCAGCATCAATTACCCAGGAAATGCAATAATCCTGTTCCGTCTACCGTATACTTTCTTTGTTCAACAGTTCAATATAATAACATATTAGATAGGACTGTATACAGATCATAAACTAATGAAGACGGAGAATGGGAGCGCTGTGTGCTCAGGCTCGGACGCCGTGCCGCCAAAATAAAAGTTGTGAGTGACAACATTGAAGTGCCTTTAAACGCACAGCTTTGTATGAGACGTTGACGTAATTTCCACTGAAACAGGAAGCTAAGGTGGGACATATTGATTGGCCCCTCCCCCTTTTCAAATAGCCAATAACGTTTAGTTTACCTGATACGTTGGATTCAATAGTAACGTTAGAGGTGTGAATAAATTCTAGCCATTTCATTCTGAAAACGGAATAAAACTCGAGCGTTTGAGCAACTGAACACACATCTCAGCGCTGCGCTGATCCAGTTGATCCAGCATGCGTTTGCTACCGAACGTACAGTCAGATACAGCCACGCTCGCTTTGGCCAGCTGGTGTTTATAGCAGAGGGGGCGGAGCTTTAGATTCTAGAGAGCATGTGATTGGACAGAAGATGTGATGAGAAGCTGAAGTCCGTGATGATGTCATAAAAATCCCTGATCCATTTTAGCGGAAGTGAGAGACTAAGTTTTGAATCCTTATATCTCCGAAATGCAAATGTTGTCATTGTTTTTGGAACACACCAACTTATTCATAACCTTAAGGCATCATACTCATCCTAAGAGCTAAAAAACTTACATTTTGACTTCAGGGGGCCTTTAAGGGACGGTCACACTAGACTTTGAACATGGGAAATTCCTTCGGACACTGCAACTGTCCTGATCTTGTCATTTTTGAAAACATATATTCAACATGTAGAAATTTCAAATCGACTCCACTTTCCTGCAAACCTGCAGCTTTAAAGTGTGTGTTCTTTTAATTCAGCGAAGAGGTCATGCTGTGATGATCCATTTTCTATTGATACAAATCCACACGTCAAAGTTCAGCAAACCCGAACTTTTTAATGCACCACATGTTTGCGTTTCTGCTCTCCCACATGCGTATAAACACAAGTCAATGGAACAGACGGATCTTTAATTAGGTTAATAAGCTAATTGGCATGACAGAGTTGGCATGACTTCTTGTTTAATGAATGATCGAGATGGAATGTTTAAGTAAATTACTGACATCACTCTATATTCCTCATTATAATATTGCTATATTTCCATATCTAATGCATTAATTGTTTCTGTTTTTCTAATTGCCTTATTTGATCAGTTGCAGAGGAATTTAAGACCACCATGGAATCAAAATTGACAGTTTTTACTTTTTAATGGAATATTGCAGTGTTTATTATAAATTATTTATCTGTGCACATTTTTTATTTTATTTTTTATGTGCCTCTCTTTTCTCTTTTCTTTTCTTTTCTTTTCTTTTCTTTTCTTCTCCTCTTTTCTCTTCTCTTCTCTTCTCTTTTCTGATGACAAGGGCGGGGCAACCTGTCACTCACATGAGATCAGCCAATAGCAAACCACAACCATCCAATCATCCAATCAATTGCCCACTGACAAAATCAAGCCCTGCCCACATTTGTTCTTGTTCCAGAAGCGTTTCACTCGGATTTATACGGCACAACAGAGAAGAAAAGACGAGTGCAACTTCCGTTTAATGCCGACTTTAAGATGTAAATATCTCTCTTTGAAACATGCTCTGCACCAAATAGTTTTACATTCACAACCAAAACAATCTCACTTTTGTATGAAATGATCCATTTCCAGCATCTCCATATCTCTGCATCGGTGACGTCCGACCAGGCCTGTAAATCTGGACCGGGTCTCGGCTCGGGTCTCCAACACTGGGGTTCTGCGCTGGTCTACGTTTCGCTGTCTTTGGGGCAGGAATGATCTCTCCGACCAATCAATAGTCAGTTCCCCAGGCTGACTGAGGCATTCTGGGATAGTGCAAACACACGCCAAGCGAGAGTGCAGAAGAACATGAGCTGTAAAACCTGAGCGAGCTGCCTCGAAGTGAACGCGGACTGTCGAATCAATCCGTCACACTTCTCAGGTGTAAAATTAGCATTCTCAGCTAGACGTCTGTGGTATTCGTTTGCTCCGACTGGCTTTGGTCTCGATGCACAGTATTTCTACAATACATGTATTTGTCATGCACAGCAGTCATGTAGCCAATGGCAAATAAAATCACTTTCTGTGCTGTAAAATTAACAGCTTGAAATGGAACTAGAAACTTTTTCAAACAATTAAATTATGCTCAGCCTTCAGTGTTTTTCCTGTGCAATTCAAACTACATTAAAGTGTAAGAAAAACACAAACCTACATGCTTTCATTATTGACAACCAGTCAGTCAGTTTAAGAAGGACTCACTTTGCAAGCTTGTTCACATGCATTTGCAATCCTTAATGTGCTAACAAATGGATTTACAACCTTTAAATGCATTAAAACATTGATTGCACAATGCAATATTTGGTTATATTTTTTGCAAACTTAACAGGGATTAAACTTTGACATTTTACAATGTCATGAATGTGACATTTTTTGACAGGATTTCATATATAATTATTTCCTATTTAGAGTCAAACCAAAAATAATTCAGACACCAGATATAATTTTTTATATGTTCTACTAGTGTGTGCAGGACACTATAGTTCATTTAAGTGAGGAGAGCAAAACAAACTAAACTGTGACATATTACACCCAAATATTCCTCATTCAGTGACTACCAGTAACATTTTGGGAGCAAAAATGATTCGGACACTTTGAGCTGATCATGTTTTGCTGAAGTGTGTTTTCTTTAATTGCTAATGCTCTTTTTACACACAGACTGAACACAATGAAGCATTGCTTGGTGATTGGTTGAGCTAAACTGGTATTATCTAATTGTGTAGTTAAATTTAACAGCTGACAGATATTCAACATAATTCATGTGTGAGACAGTCTAACAGAAGGACGGACAAAACCAGTCAAATATCACCTGAGTTCTGCTCACATTTTATTACCATTTTCTAAAATCTGTGATAATGTGAGAAATCTTGAAGGTGTCTGAATGAATTTTGGTTTGACTGTATATATCACTTGCAAAAGTCATCACACCATATATGTTATCATAACTACAGTAGTTAGCAAATCTTCCACTGGTCAACTATTCGGTGGTTTTATTTTCTAGTTTACCAGTCGATCATCATTTCATTACTGCTCAAAACCTTAGTAGCTTGTGTAGTTCATGTTCTGTCATTGCATTTCATTCCTACGTGTTTCTCAGTCTCAGTTTGTGACACCAGCGCTGTCAGCCTTCACACTGGTGCAACTCAGGCGTCAGTAATAGAGCGAAGACTCGCCGAGGGCATCGTGGACTGAAGGTCAGTGTGTTCTGACTGCGTTTCAGGGCACAATTACAGTCTAATCTGGCCAACACACCGACATGATGGCCACGGAGCAACGCAGCAATTTCACCACACACTCGCTCAACAGAACCTGAACCTTCATTTCCACAGAAGAAAATGTAAGATCCTGCAGAAGCTGATTAGCACACGTCTGTGAGGTCGACACGATGGCAAAGTTGATTTTATTGCGCTTGGAAATGTAACAGCATGTCATTATCACGCTCCGCCAGAGACCCCGAGGCAAAGTCACTCGACTTTCTCTGAACGAGAAGACGGAGAGGAACAAAAAGACTGCGAGCAAAACTGCCTCTACTGTAAAACATTTGGAAGCTGTGTAAATATCTAAGCAATATCGCACACGGTTGTGCTGAATATAAGCACGGCCCTGATTGGCCTGTGTTTGATCGGTGTGTGTTCAGAAGATAACAAACAATATTTGACATTAAGAAAAATTAACTAGTGGAGCTATAGGGAAAATTAAGGAAATGTATGTCTTGCATCATTATGTTTCTAAAACTCAAATTTCCCTGTTTTTAGTGGAAAAAAACAAGACAAAAAATACTATATGCACTACTGTTAAAAGGTTTGAGATTAGTAAAAAGTGACAGTAAAGACAAAATATTATTATTTCAAAGTAAATATGTTCTTGAAATTTCTATTCATTAAATAATCCTGTAAAATAAAAATTGTCATGTTTTCCACAAAATTCTGAAGCAGAACAACTGTTTTCATCATTGATACTAATCATAACTTATTGAGCATCAAATTAAGCATATTAAAATTATTTCTGAAGGATCATGTGACCATCATGTGATCATGCATGAAACTGTAACCGTAATATTATTTCACAATAAAATTAAAATTATTTAATAAATGCAGCATTGGTGAGCAGAAGAGAGTCTTTCAAAAACATGAGTATATATAGTATAGTACTATATATATATATATAGTAAATTCTACAGTGCAGTGCAATTATTATAATAATTTCTCAGTGAGCTCACAGCTGCTTTTATGATGCACAAACAAACTTTTGAAGTTTGGCGCAGTTTACAATGACATACAACTACGATGCATCACAATGTTGGACCGTGGCTCGATACACACACTGTAAACGGGGCAATTATTACCTTAAACAGCTATTTCTACCTGATTCAATCCATAAAATTTGCTTTCTTGGCATAAAAGAAAGTATTTTGTTGGTTTCAGTGATAATATTTTTCATAATATTTTTCATTTAGATGTTACCATTTTTGGTAATGGAATGAAAATGAAATGGTTCCCAAAAAAGCATCGGGCACAGACCAGCAAACAGTAAAGCGCTCCAGTGCTGATCGCCGCTTATGCAACACTATTAGTGGACCGAAACTAACCGTTGCATAAATTCGCTTGAAAAACAGAGACGCAACAGAGTGTTTTATAAAACACTATAACTATGACATCATGTACTTTTACAGTCACTGACAAACACGTCGGAGAGGCTGCGTGTCAACCGGAAAATGTCACATGTCATTCTCGACCCTTGGAGGCTGTTTCTGAATTACTGTAACGCTGAACTTTTAAAATAGCCACCAGCTCATTATTCTGAAGCAGGACGAACTGAGAGAGAACGAGTCCTCTAAACTCCACTGACCTGTGAAGATCTTCATCTTCAGACCTTCAAAAACATCCCTTTAAAAGGTTCGTTCAGCCAAACGTAAAAGAACTGTCAACATGTCGTGACCCGTATGACTCTCTTTCATCTGTGGAGCAGAAAAGCAGACGTTGAGCAGAATGTTCATGCTGCTCTTTTACATACGAGGAAAGCAAACAGTGACCAGGGCGTGAGAAGCTTCAAAAAGGATAAAAAGAAGTAATATAAATATATTCCAATTCCTTCTGAAGCCCTAATATTAGGTTTGTTTGAGAAGCAGATCCAATTCATTATTCATCCACCATTAGATAGTCTACTCACTGATTAGGAAAGAGCAGCTTTGATATTATGCTAAACGTTTAGTAAAAAACTTGAAAATATTTACTCCAGATTTAAAATAAATCTACTCTAAATATTAAATTTTAAGTTAATATTTCAATAATTTAAGGATACATTCGCATACTCAAGAGTTATATGATGCTGGATAAAGATGGCATGCAAATACACTAAATATTGGATGGATGGATGGATGGATGGAATGATATACAACTATGGATGGATGGATGATGGATGGATGGATGGATGGAATGATATACAACTATGGATGGATGGATGGATGGATGGATATACAATGATGGATGGATGGATGGATGGATGGATGGATGGATGGATGGATATACAACAGTGGATGGATGGATGGATGGATGGATGGATGGATGGATGGATGGATGGATGGATGGATGGATGGATGGATGGATGGATGGATGGATGATGGATGGATGGATGGATGGATGAATGGATGGATGGATGATGGATGGATGGATGGATGGAATGATATACAACAATGGAGAGATGGATGGATGGATGGATATACAATGATGGATGGATGGATGGATGGATGGATGGATGGATGGATATACAACAGTGGATGGATGGATGGATGGATGGATGGATGGAATGATATACAACGATGGATGGATGAATGGATGGATGATGGATGGATGGATGGATGGATGGATGGATGGATGGATGGATGGATGGATGGAATGATATACAACAATGGAGAGATGGATGGATGGATGGATGGATGGATGGATGGATGGATGGAATTAGAGAGGATTTACTGTGAACTGAGAAACTCAAAAACATAATAATAACTGAACAAAGCCTTTGGTTTGATAATTACACCAAGCTATATTACAATTTAAGTTTTATTTTGATTAACTGTACAGCCACATTTATTTATCTAAATTTTACATTGAGTTTAATAATAAGCTTTTCAACTCAAGAACACCCTGCAGTTACTTTACGAACCCCCAGTTGGGAAAGCCTGTGCTGAACATCTTCAGGATGTAGAGTGACAGGAAGGCTGAGTAAATGATGACAGGTGTCTTATTTCTGGCCAAACTATTTCATTATGTGCTTTATGAAATGAAGTCATTGAGGCAATAGCACAGGCGATTCTTCATCTTGTTTACAGATTTCTTCAAACGTCTGGATCCTCCCCTCCTTCGATATTCCCATCAGGATTATTACATGCACTAGACCGCAGTCAGGGGATTGCAAGGCAATTTTATTAATGGCGACAACAATTCCCTCAAAGTGACCTTTCCTAATTCATTAAGAGATGCAGACGAAGGAGACGGAGATCTAATGGAGGCGACAGACGACGTGATCGTGAACGTCTCGCTCATGAAAGTGTGTTAAATCTCAGTCCGTGTCAATCATGCACTCAACGCTTCAGTTGTCAGAGAGAGAGAGAGAGAGAGAGAGGGGAGAGAGAGAGAGAGAGAGAGAGAGAGAGAGAGAGAGAGAGAGAGAGAGAGAGAGAGAGAGAGAGAGAGAGAGAGAGAGAGAGAGAGAGAGAGAGAGATACGGTCTGATAGATACAGTAGGAATGACGTCAAGCATCTGGGTCAGGGGTAGGTTTAGGGGCGGGGTCAGGGGTAGGTTTAGGGGCGGGGTCAGGGGTAGGTTTAGGGGCGGGGTCAGGGGTAGGTCATTCGTACGAATTCATACGAATTAGCCACCTCGTAAAATTCGTATGAATTGCTGTGAGATCGGGTTGGAAAAACCAGTGGCATAGTGATGATTCGCTAGTTTTCCTGTAATCAATGGAAGCACGTTTCTGTCACACAATATAAAATAACAAAGGTAATTGCGACTTTTTTTCTATTTTTTTTTTTTTTCTTAAAATTCCACATTTATTTTGCACAAATTGGAGTTCCAACTTTGTTTCTTGCAAATCTGACAATCGCAAGAAATCCAAAGTTCTGTCATGAACCTCTAGATGGCGCAGGCTAACAGGTTCTTTAACTCCTGTCATAATCACATGGTTATCTATAGGGCGCAGCTGATTGGGCCCTGCTGTATCAGTAGCCAATGAGCTCGCTGCTCAACCTTCAGATACTTGGGTAGCATTAGCATTAGCAGTGCAGCGCTTTCAGAAACCCTCCACCTTCCCCAGCTCCACCTGTCTAGATCTGCTACGGGTAATTCATGTTCGCTATATTGTACATGATATTATATCTGACTTATATCTGGCTGACAGCAGCGGGTCGTGTGTGTATTGGCAGTAGCAGCTCCTGTACTCGCTCTACAGAAGAAGCGTAGCAGATCTATTCCATTAAGACCAAACACACAACATTGTCATAGCCATTACCATGCCAAACACTCCGAGAGTCGTCAAGACAGAAATAAAGATACAATTGCAAAATATTCACTTTATAAATGTACACATTTATCAACTTTATAACTAGCAATTCTGACTTATTTTCTCAGAATTGGGAAATATAAACTCGCAATTGCAAGAAAAGAAAATGTCAAAATTGTGAGATAAGTCACAATTACCTTCTTTTTTTGTTCATGGCAATAAAATAAAGAAAATAAAGAAATTAAAATATAATTCATAAATGTATAAATATAATATAAATATAATAAAATAAATAAATAAATAATATGCAATAATAAAATATCATATAAATAAATAAATAAATAAATAAATAAATACATACATACATACATACATACATACATAAAATGTGTAGAAGTTACAAGCCATTTTATCATTTTGCAACATTACTGAAACGTTACTTTTGAATGTTCTATGAACGTTCTGAATGTTAGATTAATATACAACTAGTCCATGAACATTTAAATAATGTTTTTGTGCTAACGTTTTGATAACGTTATTAAAGACCAGATAACTTTGAACAGATATTCTATTAATGCTACTGTAAAAACGTTTGTTCATAACTTTGAGAGAACCTTGACAGAACTTTCAGACACGTGTGTTACGCAGCAATCCGCCGCTCAGGGATGACGGTTTTATTTGACTTTTTAGAGCTTTCAGATAAAACATCCTGAAAGCTTTAAAATAGTACATTAATTCTAAAAATGCTAAATAATAATAATTGTGTAATCATTATTGTTTATTTTGCAATAAAAACATCACAGCATCCTTAAAACAAGATATGTTTACTTGCAAAGCAAAATAAAAAGACTTGTTTGTTAAATCAAGAAAAAAACAACAGGGTAAGAAAACATAAATTCAAAATAAGTCTGATTTGTAAATTAATTAATATATTGTTTTAGATATATTTACAACACATATATACTAATTAAGAAAAGGATGCAATGATCCAGGAAATATTATGTATTCTGCGCACAACTTGCAGAGAATTATGGCCTGATGCATTTACCAACATATGTAATAAACAACAGAACACACACCACACAATAATGTATCCCACAATGCAATGCGCTGCAATACTCAGTAAGCCGTAAGCCACAGCAGAATCGGTCCTGAATATAGAGTCGACCCGCAGAGGGCCGTGCTGAAATACACAGCGCTCAAAGACTTGAAAACAAACAAGGACGTTGCAATTTCGAGAAAGCAAAAGTTGGAGGATGAACAGAACGAAACATATTGCGACTGTCCTCAGAAAACGCTTGATAATCAGTTTCTACAGCTGTTCTCTCGGACTCTGGTTTAGTCTCTGGTGGGAAAAATCCTGAAGTTAAAAAGTGAAAACTAAACTTAAACACCTTGCAGTTTCATTCTGACCTTCCAGAACTGTTTAGAGCAGGAGATTTATATTTAAACCTCGGCGTTACAACACAGTTACTAAAGACATGTTGTGTATGGTGAAATAGACCAACACAAATAAATCCAATGATTTTGAGAGAAGACAAAAGACACCATGCGCAGTACATTTAAAAACAAGAATGTGTTATTCTATTCCATGGTGCGTCGTCCAGCTGTTTATGAAAGGAATAAAGTTATTTTTACAAAATTATTTTGTGTTTTCTGTGAAAAGTTGTGTTTGTCAATAGTTAATATAATGGTTTAGACTGTGGTTGTTCTATGTCGGTCAGCTGGTCTCTTGGAAGCACATTCTCACCACCAAATCATGCTTTGGTAAATCAGATTATGAGATTAAAAATTGAAATTCTAGTCTAAATTATGACATATTCTGAAAACTAAAATTCTAAGATAAAAAGTTGAAATTATGACATAAAAATTCAAAACTGGCATAAACGTCAGAATTCTGAAATAAAAAAGTCATAATTATGAGGAAAAATCAAAACTGACAAATCGAAATTATAAGAAAGGCATTATTATTACAAAATGTCAAAATTGACAAGTTGAACAAAATCTGAAAATCCGTTTAAAAATATAATAATATTATGACAATTTAAAACTAGGACATTAAACTCAAGATTTCTGAGATAAAAAGTCATATGTATAATACAGAAGTCCAAATTGACACAGTAAATCAAAATTATGAGATAAAGTAAATTATGGCATATATATATATATTTTTAATCTCATATTTATGAATTTGTATGTCATCATTCTTACTTATCTAGTATCTCATAATTTTGACTTTCTGTGTCATAATTATGATTTACCAAAGCATTATTTTAGTTTTTCTGATGTGGTGTAAATGTGTGACCTTATATGAGCTATTATACAGCAGATGTTGAGAGATGTTTGCTCATCAAATCCATTTTCTCCAAACATCAACAACCTGATGGCAGATGAAGACGAGACACCGCGATCACACGCTCGCGACGGGATTTATTCAGCGTAATGACGTGTGTATCAAAGGCCGTACACAGAGAGCTCTCAGACCAAATCAGAACGAGATGGAGATAAAAGATGGAGATTTGATGATGCTTTTCATTACGAACCCTCACATGTGTTAGTGATGCTTCTTCAGATTATGACAAAAAATGTGAGTTAACCAAAAGGGAAGACACTTTATAAAAGAGCAGAGTGCTTCGGCTAACTAGACAGAGTGAAAGCATGAATCACGACACATGCCATTAAACACGAGTAAGGCACTTGTGTCAAACTTCACATTAAAAAGTGTGAGCACTAGCAATGGAGGAGCGTGTGTTTTCACATGTGTTTTCATTCACAGACAAACAGCTGATGTTTAATGTGCTGTAGTGAGTTTGCAGCCTGAATTAAATGACATAATTCAAACTGATAAATGCACAACTCTACAGCATGACCACTGCAGTGCACTGCATGAACAAATGACTCTTTTGAGCTGGTGGGATTTAATAGAAGAGTCACAAATTCATCACAGACTAATAATCTGTCTAAATCACACAAACAATTATGCAATAAATAAAAAGTCCATATAAACATGGAAAAGGTAAAAGACATGTTCGGTCAATTTCACTTACATTTACTTTAACCCTATTATTATTAACACAAAAAAATGAGATAAAAACAAAGTCAAAATTGACATTAAAAAAAGTCATAATTGTGATAAATATCATGACAAATTGTAATTATGACATAAACATTCATTATATCATAATATTCAGAATTATGAGATAAAAAAGTCATAATTATGACATGAATAAAATATGATAAAATTTTTATAATTATGACAATTCAAAACTAACTTAGATATAAAGTCGTTATTTTGACAAAAAGTCTAAATCGACAAGTCCAAATTACAAGAAAGTCATAATTATGACATGGAAAAATCATGATAAAAATATAATTATATGAATTATATGACATAATTCAAAGCTATGACATAAAAACCCAAAATTATGAGTTGAACAGTTATAATTACGACATATTATTTCTCTCTCTCTCTCTCTCTCTCTCTCTAAATGTGTCAGTTAATGGTTAAATGTCTTGCTGTTCTCTTGCTGTAACCTGTATATTATCAGACTCATGCGCATGTATTTTCTCTGCACGTGCGTCTCGTCGCAGCTGTGACACTGTGTGTTTCTTCTCTCAAACATCTGTCAGTACAGCAGATGTGCACAGACTGAAATCCAAAAAAAAGTGTGTTCTGATAGACTAGAATTATAAAAACATAATGATATTTTTTCACATGTAAATGCTGAAAACGAAAACATTTCTGCAGTTTTTTTGTCTCCTCTTAATTTGCCACACGAGCAGCTGGACTGATGACAGATTCAGAGAGTCAGTTCTAGGTGTTGCCAGAACCTTTAGGAGGTTTACGGTCGGCCTAAACATCTGTGATCGCTGTTCACACTTACTGTAAGATATCTGAGCTTATTTCATCCTCAATCATGATGTTCAACTGAAGTGTTATTCTTCATGTCCTTCTTTGTGCAGCATTACTGCAGGTAAATATTCTGGTGTTTTTGGCTTGATTGAGCTTGTGCAGATCAAAAGTCAGACAAACCGTAGTGGAATAAAGCACTAAGTCACATAATAAAGCACTAAGTCACATAATAAAGCACTAAGTCACATTATAAAGCACTAAGTCACATTATAAAGCACCAAGTCATTTAATAAAGCACTAATTCACATAATAAAGCACTAAGTCACATAATAAAGCACTAAGAAGTCACATAATAAAGCACTAAGAAGTCACATAATAAAGCACTAAGTCACATTATAAAGCACTAAGTCACATAATAAAGCACTAAGTCACATTATAAAGCACTAAGTCACATAATAAAGCACTAAGTCACATTATAAAGCACTAAGTCACATTATAAAGCACTAAGTGACACAATAAAGCACTAAGAAGTCACATAATAAAGCACTAAGTCATTTAATAAAGCACTAAGTCAGAATAAAGCACTAAGTCACATAATAAAGCACAAAGTCACACACCTTGCAGATGAAGTTTGCTCTCGGGACTCTGAAGAAGAACCGAACTGACCGAGTCCAGGTTATCATACGTGCTGCAGCCGAGTGGACCCGTCCGAGTCTCCGTCACCTGAACACACACACAGATCACATGAGAACACACTCCGTCTGTAAGAAACATTTTAGGGGATTTGTACTTTACTCAAGTGCACTTTAAACTGAATGCTTGAACTTTCACTCGGATATATGGCACAATCATTTGACAATCATGCTTTTCCCCATTATTGTTGAATCAAGGAACACCAGATATTTTGCCAAGTGATCTCTTATGTATTATTTAATATACTGTATATATGTATACATGTATCAGACATAAGAGAGAAACAGGCATAGAAGAATAAGGCTACATGAGAGGTGGTCTTCATTCCAGATTTCTCTGTTCCCCATTTCTCTATTTCCCTCACCCCCCTCATGCCTTATGTTTCTCTGGAGTCACTACAGTAAGATTGAGCTTATATACACCACTGAGGGACTTACTTCCTTGTAAGGTAGAAAAACATATGTTTAAAAATGGAACGTATACCTCATGCTTACACATGGTACAATCCACTTTCCATATTAATAAACTATCCTACTGTGTATACATTCGTGGTACATTTGCATCAGTTGAAAAACAGTCCTTTCCTCGTAAAGAACATGCCAATTGTGCACAGTTGAAGTATCATCATCATATATGAACATCTCTGCTCAGTGAACGTTGCATTGCACACATACATCTAAGCAAAATATATAACTCTCCCAGCTCCCCTAAATATGATCCTTAAACACGTGTCCATGCAATCTATAGTCTAACTCATGCATTTTAAACTTCATAAGATAATACTATAACTGATTATGGATACTAATGAAGAATAATAATACAGATACATAATATTAAATAATGAAATTATATTAAAAGATGAAATTTTAGTCTTCACTTTCAGTACACATTTTAGACCAGTCTAGTACAAGGTACTAGATCTCCATCAGATTTGACCATAAATTACAGCTTGTGTCGGTCAGTGCTGACACTGACGACAGTATGATGGCGAAACTATGCATATGTGCCCGTTTCAATAAATATCAATGCACAATCTGATATGAAGTCATTTTTACATGGAATGTACACTATGTATATATATATATATATATATATATATATATATATATATATATATATATATATATATATATATATATACAGTGAGGAAAATAAGTATTTGAACACCCTGCTATTTTGCAAGTTCTCCCACTTGGAAATCATGGAGGGGTCTGAAATTGTCATCGTAGGTGCATGTCCACTGTGAGAGACATAATCTAAAAAAAAAAAATCCAGAAATCACAATATATGATTTTTTAACTATTTCTTTGTATGATACAGCTGCAAATAAGTATTTGAACACATGTCTATCAGCTAGAATTCTGACCCTCAAAGACCTGTTAGTCTGCCTTTAAAATGTCCACCTCCACTCCATTTATTATCCTAAATTAGATGCACCTGTTTGAGGTCGTTAGCTGCATAAAGACACCTGTCCACCCCATACAATCAGTAAGAATCCATGATGAGTACCATCCCAAGAACACCATCCCTACTGTGAAGCATGGGGGTGGTAGCATCATGCTTTGGGGTGTTTTTCTGCACATGGGACAGGGCGACTGCACTGTATTAAGGAGAGGATGACCGGGGCCATGTATTGCGAGATTTTGTGGAACAACCTCCTTCCCTCAGTTAGAGCATTGAAGATGGGACGAGGCTGGGTCTTCCAACATGACAATGACCTGAAGCACACAGCCAGGATAACCAAGGAGTGGCTCTGTAAGAAGCATATCAAGGTTCTGGCGTGGCCTAGCCAGTCTCCAGACCTAAACCCAATAGAGAATCTTTGGAGGGAGCTCAAACTCCGTGTTTCTCAGCGACAGCCCAGAAACCTGACTGATCTAGAGAAGATCTGTGTGGAGGAGTGGGCCAAAATCCCTCCTGCAGTGTGTGCAAACCTGGTGAAAAACTACAGGAAACGTTTGACCTCTGTAATTGCAAACAAAGGCTACTGTACCAAATATTAACATTGATTTTCTCAGGTGTTCAAATACTTATTTGCAGCTGTATCATACAAATAAATAGTTAAAAAATCATACATTGTGATTTCTGTTTTTTTTTTTTTTTGATTATGTCTCTCACAGTGGACATGCACCTACGATGACAATTTCAGACCCCTCCATGATTTCCAAGTGGGAGAACTTGCAAAATAGCAGGGTGTTCAAATACTTATATATATATGTATGCATTTATGTATGTATGTATGTATGTATGTATGCATGTATGTATGTATGCATGTATTTATGTATATATGCATGTATGTATGTATGTATGTATTAGGGGTGTGCAAAGCAGCCGGTATTTGTATCTGTATTTGTATTTGTTGAGGGGGGAAAAGTATTTGTATTTGTATTTGTATTCGAGTAAAATTCAAAATAGGTGTAAAAATCCATTTTTTTTGCGTTACACTTCTAATTTACGTTATAGTGTAAGTATTCTTTAATTATATCCATTATAATAATTATGGATATGCAATATTGGTTGATGTTTTTTTATAAATCCAGCAATGAACATGTAACAAGGAACGTCATTAAAAAGAAAATAACATAACAGCCATTACCTACGTTAACGTTACTCTGTCAACAGCCTATTGTCTAAATTACCGAGCTAACAGAGCTACTAGTGTTGTCACGGTACCAAAATTTCAGTATTCGTTACCAATACCAGTGAAAATCCACAGTTCTCGGTACCAATTTCGGTACCAAAGCTTAATTTAGATTAAATTTACATATATTAAAGTGTATATCACGGTTACAAAGATGGAAACTGTAGTATTAAAAACACTTCACAATAAGATTCCATTTGTTAGATAACATTAGATAAAATGACCTAACAATAAACAATAGTTATATACTGTCGCAATTATTCTCCTTTAGGGGTTAATTTAAAAATACATTTTTAACATTACTTACATTATTGTTTATGTTAACATTATTTAATGCACAATGAATGAAGTGAACAAACATGACCAATCAAGTGTTTGTATTAAATAACATTCACAAACATTAATTAATGTTGTAAAAATATATTGTTCACTCAATGTGTTTATGTTAGACAACACATTAAGTAATGTTAATGAATAGTATCTTATCGTAGTGTTACCAAACTATACAGGAGATAAAACGTGTTTTATTTGACTTGACTGTACTTTTATTTAATCCAAAACTGCATTCATATTTAATTTTAAAAGGGCTTTTTAAACCTGCTAAGAGTTATCCAGCCAAGAATAAGACTAGAACTGCTTTTCTGATGGACTGATATTAATGACATAATGACGGCTTTTTATTTCATTTCTCATCTCCATAAATATATCTAAAGCTAATGCAAGGGCTAGAAAACAATTAATTATTTGCTGATACTTCCTCGTCATCATGGAGAGCGCAGTTCGCACCGCTTTCTCCTTTCCACAAGCGCTTGCTCTCCCGTACGTCTGTCGTTGCTATGTAACCATGGACATAGGCGCGCCGCTCGATTCTATTAAGAGCGCGCTTGCCGCGCGCCTACATTTGAAATCTGAACGCGCAAAAAACGCGCTATGTTAACGACGTATGTGTCTTTTTCCTCCTTTCTTATCAACAAGTGGATT
>NC_139967.1:49171219-49323719 GCF_963993115.1 Abramis brama
TACCATGGTGCTTTAATTTTCTCTGTGACCTTTTTTAATCTAACAGGTGCAACAACATCCAATGTTCTAGAGAGAATGGTGCTCATAGTGCTAGTTAGTTCTTCTAGTTCATCTGTTTGTTTGGGTTCAGGCAGCAGCTGAGACAGATCAGACAAGCAACTCGAGAAATTATCTATGGTGGATGGAAGGATTGTTCTGCCTGGTCGAAAACGCGGCGCCGCATGACATATTACAGCAGTACGTAATATGCAAGTTACCAAGTAATGGTCAGTGACATCATCACTTTGTGGAATGATATCTATATCGGTTGGATCGGTTCCATATGATATAATTAAATCGAGTGTGTGATTAAGACGATGAGCTGGTCCGGTGACGTTTTGCTTGACCCCAAAGGAATTTAATAAATCTATAAACGCAGCCCCTAACGCATCATTTGAATTATCTACGTGTATGTTAAAATCTCCAACAATTAATGCTTTATCGACATTGACCAATAGATCTGAGAGAAAATCTGCAAACTCTTTTAGGAAATCAGCGTAAGGCCCAGGCGGTCTATATACGGTAGCCAAGGCTAGAGATAATATGGATTTTTTTCTAACATCTAAGAGCGTAACATTTAGTACAAGTACTTCAAACGAAATAAACTTATAACCCGTTTTCTGAGTAACATTGAGAATATCTCTATAGATTGTTGCAACACCGCCGCCACGACCAATCAGCTTATAGGAGTATCCAGATGGAGTAGACTCATTTAGACTGAAATAATCATTTGGTTTAAGCCAGGTTTCAGTAAGGCAAAGTACATCGAAGCTATTATCTGTGACTATTTAATTTACAATAACTGCCTTAGGTGTGAGTGATCTAATGTTTAGAAGACCTAGCTTTAAAAATTGTTTTTGTTTACTAATAGCAACATTTTCTGTTTTAATAACAATTAGATTTTTCCTAGATCCTGCAGTAGAATTATTATTTGATCTCACTAAACGAGGAATAGACACAGTTTCTATGCAATGTTCTACACTAGTATTTATATCATTTAAATTGGTGCAGGAGAGACTATGATTTGGACTTTTGGTTACTAGTCATGGTATTTAACATTTTGGAGGTGTTATCCGACAGAAGATCCACTCCGAATCTGCTTGGGTGTAAGCCATCGGCACGGAAAAGCCTAGGACGCTCCCAAAACAGATTCCAATTATTTACCAGTGGTGGACGAAGTACGCCTACCATGTACTTGAGTTAAAGTAAAGATACTCAAGGTAAAATATTACTCAAGTAAAAGTAGAAGTGCTGCCTTTAAACATTCACTTGAGTAAAAGTACAAAAGTATTTGCCTTCAAATGTACTTAAGTATCCAAGTACTATGATTTTTTTTATTGCTATAATGTCCTATTATAATTTTTGTCACAAGACTCTTGCTTAACTCAGTCTACGTGAAGACTCTGTCACTCTTGGCACATCAATCTATTAATAAAATGACATTAATTAGTCTATATATATATATATATATATATATATATATATATATACAGTATATATTTTTTATTTTTTTGTGTGCGTTTAATTTTGGACGGAAGGGGACTGATCCCATAAGGTATAATACATTTACAGTATTTACTGTACATGTTTTTCACGAGCGTCTATGGTCATAATTATAAACATCCTAATGTTATGATACATTCACATAAATCTGCACAATGCCATTGAATATATATATATATATACACACTACATTATGGGAGCAGCCAATTTCCCTACAAAATTAAACACCAAAACGTATTAATGCAGTGTTTCTGCTACTCCTCAGAAAAAAAAAAATGCTATTATATGCAAGTAATTTTAGTGTCAACGTAATAAGCAATATTCATTATGCGTCAGTATTTACCGATAATTGCTGCAATAATAGCTGCTGCTCTCTGCCCTGCTTAAAATTATTGGCAACACAAATTGTTTGGAACTATTGAGAGCTACACGAATCATGTGACCGCGCGGCGGCGAGATCACAGTAGGCTTGTTCGACTTGAAACGGCACACTGCACAGACCAATCGGTGAATGACATTAAAATACTGCAAGAGCGATTAGAGAGTAGACGGCTCTGTATGCTTTTCAATCGCTCTCGCGATTTCGCTCTATACTTTGATGTCATCATAAACTGATCGGTCTGTGCAGCGCCGGTTCAAGTCGAACAAGCCGTGTGTGTCGCAACCTCTTATATACTGTCTATGGTCTCAACTCTAATATTTAACGGCTCTGGTTCGCGCTTAGTAGATACCACCAAGGCAAGTTCAAAACAAAGCGCGCACGTTGTAGGCTACTGTGATAGGTGGCTCGTTTGACCAGTTAAGTTTTTATCCACTCATAAATAAAAAGGAACGACTGATTTTGAAAATGTAGTAGAGTAAAAAGTAAGATATTTGACTTTGAAATGTAGTGGAGTTAAAGTAAAAGTCTTCCCAAATTTAAATACTTCAGTAAAGCACAGATACGCAAAAAAGCTACTTAAGTACAGTAACGAATTACATTTACTTCGTTACTGTCCACCACTGTTATTTACAAAGAGCAGTTTCTGCTCATTGCACCATGACATTAACCATTCATTTAGCGCGAATAGTCTACTAAACTTTTCATGTCCTAGTCGGTACGTGGGAAGCGGTCCTGACACAATGATTGTTATTTCAGGCGATGTGCTGCGTACCGTATCGATCAGATTCCTGAAGTCTTTCTTCAGAACCTCCATCTGGCGCAGCCTGATGTCGAAAATAATAATGTTGATTTTAGATGTAGTTATTTGCGTGCACATTTATTTTCTGTTAAGAAAACACTTCCGTGTTGTTTTTCTGAATGCCTGACTCAGAGATGTAAGAGCTTTGCAGTTGCATGTGAAGGCAGAATTGTTTCCAGGTGTTTTGTAGTTTGTTCTTTTTATTTTTCGCCTGTGTATTTATAGCCCTTGTGTTCTTCTTGTCTTGTTATATATCTTTTAAGGTATTACAAGGTATTAGCTGATGAATTCCTGACTTTTTGGTTTCTGGATTCTAATTTAACCTAAATATGCACTCATAACTAGTTATTTCACGTGTGTATGTGTGTGTATGTATGTGTGTGTGTGTGTGTGTGTGTGTGCGTGTGTGTGTGTGTGTGTGTGTGTATGTGTGTGTGTATGTATGTGTGTATGTATGTATGTATGCATGTATGTGTGTGTGTATGTATGTATGTATGTATGCATGCATGTATGTATGTATGTGTGTGTGTGTATGTATGTATGTATGCATGCATGTATGTATGTATGTATGTATGTGTGTGTGTGTGTGTGTGTGTGTATGTATGTATGTATGTATGTATGTATGGATGGATGGATGGATGGATGGATGGATGGATGGATGGATGGATGGATGGATGGATGGATGGATGGATGGATGGATGGATGGATGGATGGATGGATGGATGGATGGATGGATGGATGGATGGATGGATGGATGGATGGACGGACGGATGCGTGTATGTACAGTATGTATGGATGGATGGATGCATGTATGTATGTTTGCATGTGTGTGTGTATTTTTGATTTTTGTATTTGTGTATTTTTGAGTTAGAGCAGCTATTAAAAGAAAACCAACAAATATGCAGCATAGATGTCCCTTCTTCAATTGTGTTTAAAAGTTGGTAGTTGAATGTCTAAAGTAAACAAGAAGCTGAAATATAAGAGAGTTATAGTTTGTGTTGCATGTTTTTACTTCATACATAAACTGACACGTGTTTTACTTTATAATGTTCTTGACTTCACTATTATTCTCCAATCTGGAAAACAGTAATGAAATGACAACGGAAGGGTCTGGAAATCTGTTTTAAATAAGAATTCAAAGCTTTACATCTCACCCTCCACCTATATGTAAATGCCACAGCGAAAATATAACACAACACTTTTTTTTTCTTTTTTTTTACAAAATATGTTGGTGTGGTTTTTACATGGTTGCTAGCCTTGATGTGTCAGATCATAAAATGTGCGCCCCACTTCGCCTCCCAGAAAACTCAATCGATATGTTCCTGCTGTGGCCCTGGGTGAAAATTGTAAGACCTATTGCTTAGAAAAGTAATAGCACACCTCCCTATAAGCTCCATGATTTGAGGAATCATTCTCGTCTGTAGCACAAACAGTGTGGGACGACGTACAGTATGTGATAAAGTTTTGGGCAGAAGAAGTATAAGCAATGGTAAAAGTCACTTGGCTAAACACTGTAACAAAGCATTCAAAGATGATTCTAACCTGAAATTGCAGTCTATTATAAATGATTTGATCATTATTATGTTAAATTCCTGTTCCTGGTAATCTTGAATCAGAATAAGTTCCTCTTGCAGCATCTCTTCTCTTCTCTGATGATGAGGGCGGGGCTTTAACCTGTCACTCACATGGCATCAGCTAATAGCAAACCACAACCATCCAATCAATTCCTCACAGACACAATCAAGCCCCGCCCACATTTGTTCTTGTTCCAGAAGTGTTTCACTCGGATATACGACACAATAGAGAAGACATATCAAACTTGACTAGTAGAGCTCTCATGCCTAACTGCTCAAAGAAAATAATAATGTTGATTTTAGATGTAGTTATTTGCGTGCACATTTATTTTCTGTTAAGACTACTTCCGTGTTGTTTTTCTGAATGCCTGACTCAGAGATGTAAGAGCTTCGCAGTTGCATGTGAAGGCAGAATTGTTTCCAGGTGTTTTGTAGTTTGTTCTTTTTATTTTTCGCCTGTGTATTTATAGCCCTTGTGTTCTTCTTGTCTTGTTATATATCTTTTAAGGTATTACAAGGTATTAGCTGATGAATTCCTGACTTTTTGGTTTCTGGATTCTAATTTAACCTAAATATGCACTCATAACTAGTTATTTCACCACCGTACTGCAGCCTCCAGAGGCTGATTTACAGTAGTTCTTTGACCTAAATGAAGTATGTTGTTGTGCAGATCTATCTGCGTGCTCTAAGGGTCACTTTAATTGCAATGACACCGCAGTAAATCTGAGCTTTAGTGCCTGTGGACAGGAGAACACAAGCAACACAACAACACACCTGAAGACAGTGACCCTTCGTCTGTCCCCATTAGGAAAACACTGGAGAAATCACTCTATTTTTACAATAGCGGAACTAAAAAAAGAAAACATGTCATTTAATTATCCTCATGTCAATCCAATGCCACATGATTGTGTTTTCCATGGAACACCAAAGACATAGTTTGGAAATTTGCACATATTCAAACTATGAATATGCGGAGCCACAATAGAAAACAGAGTGAGCTTTTAAGCACTTTCAGAGTTTATACACTAAAATATGTGTTTGCAGATAATGTACTATTAATAATATTTATAAAATAATTACAAAATAAAACAATATATATTATTTTTATTATTTTTATTTAAAAAAAATAAAACTTTCATTGCAATGTTTCTTAACACACTTAAGTACTTTTTTAAATGCACTTTGTAACAATGTCAAAAGTTTTACTTAAAAGTGCATGTTATGTGATGTTTTGATGAAGTGCCTTTATTTTGATGTGCTGACTAACATACTAAAGCAAATGTAAAGTACTTGATTATAATTTTAACTGTAGTGTGTTATTCATTATTACATTTAAAAAGTAGGAAAACTGCAACTTTATCATTACAAATGTGTAATTAAAATATACATTTAAATACATGACATAAAAGTGTCAATAGAAATTACATTAAAGTATATTTCAGTTTTTCCATAAATGCTTGTTAGTGCACTTTAATCAAATGTCAAAGTATTTATGAAATTACTGTACATATAAAGATGTACAACTTAAGTGGGTCAAAAAGCACTTTGAAATTTGGAAAAATTGCATTTTGTATAAATGCAAACTATAATAGGCTACATTTTCATTTATTTGCAATTAACATTCAGTTATGTCCATTAAACATTAAACTAAATTTGCACTTAAGTATATTCAGTTACACTTTATTTTAAGGTGTCATTGTTACAGTGTAATTATATATTTAAGTACTGAGTAATATTAATTAACTACATGTACTTACTATAGGGTTAGGGTAGGATTAGGGTTTGGTTGAGGGTTAGTTGCATGTAATTATGCATAATTTACTGTTATTACTATGGTAAGTACATGTAACATATGTAACAAGGACACTGTAAAATAAAGTGTTACCGTATATTCTTTAAAATATATATTTCTGTAATAATACTGCTGAAGTGCACTTCTTTTTCACAAGGGTCTGCGAGCTACAATAAAGATTTTCAGCAAGTAAAAATTTAATTTGGGTCTGTTCCTCACAAGTTATTACATGACTTCAGCCGTATGTACTGTGTGTAACAAAACAGCATGAACATTCAGATAAATATCTAATAACTGGGAATTAATGACTGAATTTCATGTGTTAGCCTTTAAAACCTCAGCGTGAAGCTCTGTAACACACGTCACTTGGCATGAAAAGGGAATAATCTCTGGAGTCTAAAAGCTTGAGGACTCACACACACACACACACACACACGATCAGCGGATTAAGAAATAGATTGCCAGAGTATAAAACGGAAATCAAAGCCCTCGCGTCTAATGAAGATGGAGATTTGTGGGATTACGCACAAATGCTGAAAAGCAGCACGACTTGATGCTCATTCAAGCTCTCGCAGACAAACACAAAAACACACATGTAAACATTTGACTTAAAAGACTGTAAATCTGCGAGCTTTGATTCCTCCTGCCGCACATGTTCGACGGTTAGGAACGGGCCGTCCGTCCGCGCGTGTTTGTGTTTATGTAGTTTGTGCTTTTATCATTTATTCATTTGAAGATGCACGGCAGAAACGGGGCGACAGCTTTTCTGCTCCTATCAAAGCCGAGGATGTTTCGCGTTACGGGAACATTAGAAGCTCTTGTAGCATTAAAGAACAAACTGTATCTAGAGAGATCTGTGATGAAGCAGGGCATCATGGGACACAAAAACTGTGCCTGTGTCTTATTACGTCTGTCACCTGTCAGCCTTATAATGAAGTTCTATTTTGAGCTTTTGAGGGACGTGCACCTCAGCTACCCGAGAGCCCATGACGTCTTCATCGTGTGTTTGAACAAACGAGACGTATATCGTCTGCTGCACAGTATGAGTTTAGTCAAAAATATCGCTTGTCTATATGATGTGCACATCAGTGACAAACTCTGATTCTCATTTTCTTTTCACATTTGTGCAACGTCCAAATGCAACAAGACTGATGTTGTTATCAATGCCAATTGTGAATAAAACCCAAAGATGTATGTAGTGTCTGACGTAAAAGAAAGTTGATTTCTCACAGTGAGTCCACAAGATCTCACTGCCGTCATTTCATACAATCTGACAACGAGCAATTGTAAGGACTGGAAAAACGGCACAGGATATCTCCGAACATGATGTTGTTTGTGTGCAGCGTTTGTTCCCCTCGACGTCCTGCTGATACTTTATTTTAACTCCTATTATTCGCACTATGTGTTTAGTGTGCAATGCTACAATTTTATTTCATCTGAAGATATTTACATCTTCTTTGGTTCATTACCATTAGATTTTAATGGTTAGCACTATAATTCTGAACAACTTCCCCTCTCTTGCAGCGACATCTCTTTTCTGATGACGAGGGCGGGGCGACCTGTCAATCACATGAGATCAGCCAATAGCAAACCACAACCATCCAATCAATTCCCCACAGACACAATCAAGCCCCGCCCACATTTGTTCTTGTTCTAAAAGCCGTTTCACTCAGATATACGACACTATAGTGACATTAGTGGGGAAAAGACTAGCGCAACTTCCGTTTCCTGCCGACTTTAAATTGGCCTGTAAACTCCTTAATGATGGATGGCTGTAAAACACGTGATGCAATGCAATGATGTTTCATAGTTAATGCTATTGATATATATATGTATATATATATATATATATATATACTTTTTATTGATTTCAGTATAATACCAACAAAAGCGAGAGATGTCATACATCTCATCTGCAGAATCACACAGTTGATAGTCGTGCAGGTAAAAATATGTCCATTTTAATGGCACCTGTTCTGGGAATGCGCCGCTGGATAGTGACTAAAATTGGACCCTGGCCAACCAATAGATTTTTAAATAGATGTCCTCTGAAATGCTCGCCGCATCATCATAAATTTGCATATGGAATTTAAGACTAAATCAGCTGAAAGCATTTCAGAGAGGAAGACTGACCTTGAGGGGCTCTTCCACACACACACACACACACACTTCTCTCTAGTATCAATCTGGGCTTTGTCAATCCAAAACATCCAATCATAAAAAGTGCATCTTCTAATAAAGCTCTCAGTCGAGATCTTAATTTTATTCTCAAATTATTCTAAACAGGGGAAAAAAATTATAAGGATGAATTTGCTTCTAGTCTGTATATGTATAATATTTTATGAAATTGAGATGTATACATCATATGAAAGCTGAATAAATAAGCTTTTCATTGATGTATGGTTTGTTAGGATAGGACAATATTTGGTCGAGATACAACTATTGAACATCTGGAATCTGAGGGTGAAAAAAAAATCGAAACATTGAGAAAATCTCCTTTAAAGTTGTTCATTTATGTTGGCGATTGTGCTGCATTCACTCACACAAATACATGTTTTATATATTTACGGTAGGAAATTTACAAAATATCTTCATGGAACATGATCTTTACTTAATATCCTCATAATTTTTGACATAAAAGAAAAATCGATAATTTTGACCCTTACACTGTATTGTTGGCTATTGCCACAGATATACCCGTGCGACTCGAGACTGGTTTTGTGATTATATATATATATATATATATATATATATGGCTATTGTACCAGAATCACGGACATTAAAATATAGAAACACATAACACATACAAGAAATGCACAAAATCTGTAATTACACACGAAGCTGAGATTTGCCCTGTAAAGATAATTGTGCCTGTGATCTCTGCGGGCCATTGTGTGTAATGAGCTCTGGATGATTTCTTTGTGTTTGCTGCATTTCAGTGTTTCTTTGATGAGTTCAGCTTCTATCAGTGAACCCTCCAGATCAAGGCAACACATCTATCAAAGCTACATTCAGGCCGTGTTGTTTTCTAGCACTCGTATGCAATATATAATAAATATATAAAAGGAAAACTAGACTATCAGCTTTAAGGTTCACTAGGCATTTCATGATTGGTTTTGTCAAGAATTGTTTTCATTTTACAAACGAAACATTCTCAAAACATCAAGGATGACATGTGGAGACTGGAGCCTAAAGCAAGAGTTCACCCAAACATTCAGTCATCATTTATTTACCCATGTCATTTCAAACACGTGACTTTCTTTTTCTGACTTTTTTTTTTTTTTTTTTTCATGCAACTCAGAAGCAGATGTTTAGGAAAATGTTCTTATGATTTAGCTTAAATGGCTACAAAAATGTTGTTGTCATAATTGCATTTTACTAGTGAGAATTCAATTATACAGTCTCTAATTCCATTCTAACTAGTAACAATTATAGTTAGAGAGCGGTCTAATTCAATAGTTACTATATAAGAGCTGGATTAAAAAGCTCTTTAATTAGAATTGTTACTAGTATGAATTAAATTAGAGAGTTCTCTAATCTGAATTGCCGTCGTCATTCAGAAGAGCAGGAATTATGATCAGATAATATGATTATGATTATGAAGAAAACATTGCTCTGTACGCTGTTACTGTAAAATAAATAGAAATTATTATCTATATAAATAACTTGTAAGAATAAATCTGTTCTCAGACAATGATAACCAGAACTATTGTTTCGATTCAATGAGTTGTGCATTCGCGTCGCTTAACCGTGCTCAGTGTGAAAGACCTTTAGAATTGAATTACAGATCATTAATCACAATTTGTACTAGTAAAATCTGAACTAGAGAGTTCTCTAATTACAATTGTTAGTAAGAATTGAATTACAACGCTATATTCTGAATTTTTGCTAGTAAGAATTGAATTACAAAGCTCTCTAATAAATTTGTTTTTAGTGAGAATTGAATTATAGCTCTCTAATTGAATTGCTACCAGAAATAATTGAATTTCAGACCTTTCTGATCTGAATTGTTAGTAGTAAGAATTGAATTATAGCTCTCTAATTGAATTGTTACTAGAAATAATTTAATTTCAGACCTTTCTGATCTGAATTGTTAGTAGTAAGAATTGAATTACAGCTCTCTAATTGAATTGTTACTAGAAATAATTGAATTTCAGAGATTTTTGATCAGAATTGTCACTAGTAAGAATTGAAGAATTGAAGCTCTCTAATTATATTGTTAATAGTACGAATTGAATAGCAGAACTCTCATAATCAGAATTGTTATAGTAAGAATTGAATTACAGCTCTCTAATCAGAATTGTAAGGCAAATAAATTACACGACTTTCATTGTTGCATGAACTATTCCTTTAAAAATGTCCCTTCAAAGACGATAGATGAACTGAGGTGACTTGACTCCACAGAGAGAGTTAAAACACCAGGGCTCATGAGCGTCCTCTCGGTGATTTAAGTGCAGTGGATCTTCAGCAGAGCTCAGACTAGAGGAGACACTGATGAACAGCAGAGGCTTCGCTGGGAGGCCGTTTTCACTCCTTCACTGTTCATTTGTCTGCTGCAAACCCTCAAATACACACTGAAGTGTGTAGGACACGCTAGCTGACACGCGTCACACATTTCAGGCCTCCAGAGAGTGACGCCTGACGCTGTCATGATGTGTGTGTTTGAAAAGCCAGAGAGAGAGTGAGTTTATTTCACTGTGTTTTTGAGCACAAAGTGTCCTTAGAAGTGAGCAAACCCTCCCTTTGGGGATCTCATCAAAGATTAAAATATTCCTAGAGTAAATCATGTTTTCAGAGTTTTTATTCTGCTCAAGTATTGTTAGCTAATTGTCAAATGCAAAACAACAACAACAAAAAAAAAAAAATTCTCATTACTATAATATGGAAATATACCGACTGACATATTTATCTAAAATGTATTTTTAAAATGTATACATTTCAGCTCAAGAAGCTTAAGTTTCTTTCATGGAATATATATATATACAGTATATATATATATATATATATATATATATATATATATATATATATATATATATATATATATATATATATATATATATATATATATAATATAATATATAATATCATTTTCCTCAATTTATATCTTACATCTCAATCTTACAATTTTGACGCTATACCTCACAAACACTTCCTAAATTTTTATATATAGTTTTAAGTATTCTTATCATATTTAAAAAATGAAATAAAACACCAACCATGCATTTTCATTACTGTAATGTCAAAATATAGTGATTGATATATTGCAACTATTTAAAAAAATACATATGTTAAAAATATTTACATTTCTGCTCCTTTAAAAAAAGGCCTAAAACAAGCTTAATAATCTTTATGAAATATATTGTGTTATCTTAAGTAAATAATCATAATTACTTTGTTAAAATCAAATATTCTAAAAATGTTCTGAAAATATTGATACTTTGCAGTCACGTGATATCTGGTGGGCAACAAACGCGGTTAGTGCATCCAATCGCACAACAACTGTCTGACATGTCGTGTACACCTCAAAACACCAACTTTTGTATATTAAAACTGGCAACGTCCTGGCAAGATCCTTGATTAGTTTACTGGTTTTCGTTGCTAGAGAATGACGTTCTTGCCCGCCTGCCAGTACAACTGACGTCACGTGCAAAGTATCAATAATGTACCGTTTTAGGGTGAAATATATGGAAGCATGTTTCCGCCAAGGATTAAGACAATTAAAGTTTATATCTTGCAATTTTGACTTTAAATTCCGAGTTTATTACTCACAATTATGCTTTTTTCTGAATTGTGAGATGCAAATGTGCAATTTCCAGAAACAAGTCTGATTTGTGAGTCACAATTACCTTTTAGCCTAACCCTACGCTTCCATAGAAATCTGATTTGATAATAAGCATGCAGTGTTTCTGTAGACACTCAGTTCCACATTCAGAGCTTCTCTGTGCCAGTGACACACTGAGCGTCAATCTGCAGGATTTACAGTGAAGACGTGCCGTCATATCAACACTCTCATTCTGTCTGTCTGTCTGTGTGTGTGTGTGTGTGTGTGTGTGTGTGTGTGTGTGAGAGAGAGAGAGAGAGCTTGCAGAGCTGCACTGCCTTCCAAATCAATCCATATTTTTAGCGTGTGTGTGTGTGTGTGTGTGTGTGTGTGTGTGTGTGTGTGTGTGTGTGTGTGTGTGTGTGTGTGTGAATGTGTGTGAATGTGTGTGTGACAGACTCAGCCTATCCTGAATGCACAAATCATTTCCTGTCTGCAACGTGACTCACAAGAACACACACACACACACACACACACACACACATACAAATACACATTTATCTTGCTATCTAAATGAGGACGTATCATAGAGTTCCATTGTTTTAGACACAGCTACAAACACATACACATACATATTAATTGTTTTCTATAAATAGATGCATTCTTCTTTGTGTTGTGTCTGAATCCTCACTATGCAGATTCAATTTCAAACTATGCAAATTTCACTGTAACATCCCTTGTGGAAAAAGATGTAGGCCACAACGCTTTAGCATACTTTCAAAAAAGAGTGCATATTACAGAAATATATATATTTTTTTTTTAAATGTGCAAACTGAATATAATGTTTTTGGACACTTAAATGTATGTTAATTGCAATGAAATGAAAATGTATTATAGTTTAAATTTATATTAAATGCAATTAGTTGAACTTTAGACTGTTTTATGGAAGCTTGTTTCAGCCACAGAAAAAAAATAATAATAATTTCAAGATAATTACAACTTTTTATTTCACAATTGCGAGTTTACATCTCACAATTCTGACTTTATAACTCACAGTTGCTACTTTATTCCATGCAATTCTGAGATAAAAAGTCAGAATTGTGAGATGTAAACACAATTGTGAGAAAAAAAAAGTCTAAATTATGAGATAAAAAGTCACAATTACCTTTTTATTATTATTATTATTATTATTATTATTATTATTATTATTTTTATTATTATTATTATTATTATTATTATTATTATTATTATTATTATTATTCTGTGGCGGAAACAAGCTTCCATAATTTTTGACCCCTTAAGTAGGATTTAAGTACATGTAATTTTATAAATAATTCTGTTATCTTTGAAATACGGTTAAAGTGCACTGCAGTGCAGACAAGCATTTATGGTGAACTAAACATACTTTAATCATGGATTTAAACATTTCGAATGACATATTTGCAGTGATGAAGTCGCAATTTAGTTCACTTAAAATATATAAAAGTGTACTTGAGACAGAAGTGTACTCTCTTTAAGTGCACTCGTTAACTTCATTAATATATTACATTATCGGCAAGTACAATGTTTTATTTTTTTTTAACTAGCCTACTGAAGTACACTATAAGTGCACATTAAATACAATTAAGCACACTTCTTTTCCACAGTGTGTTGAACACAGACACCCAAACACACTGAAAGCACATGTAGATGAGCTGTGGTTCGTTCTGAGGTCTGTCTGTGTCTAAGAGAAGCACAAGTGCTGCGTCCGCTTCTTCTTTCTGTCTTCCTGACTCAGCAGCTATTGTCAATTCTGTTTAATTTTGTCATGCTTGACTTCTTGCTTCCTGAAGCCCTGTGTGCCAGAAGCTCTTCAGACGCCTGTCAACTCCAGCGAGAAAAAGCTCAACGGACAGATGGATAATGGAGGAGGGCGAGGATGTTTCTTTCCATTCCTAGAGCTTCTGGACTAATCTTTGGGGTTTGGACTGATGGGTTAGTGAACCCGAGGTTACCCCGTCCAGCCCGATCTCATGAAAGTGCGTCACCAATTTTATTTCTCGTGCCATTTATACACCAAAAATGTTTTTTGCATGCATATGATACGCAGTTTTTGCATGCATGATACACACTTTGTGCCGTGTAATATGCACACACTCCACACCCCTAATCGTACCCAAGGGGTTTACAGTGTGTAGCATACAGTATGCACACAAAAAACATTTTTGCCGTATAAATGGCACGAGAAATAAAATTTGTGGTATAGATATGCACTTTGAGATTGTGTTGGTCAATCCTATAGAGCTCCTCCTGAAATCTCTTTTATGACTGTTTTAATTTCCCTTGCTTTTATTTTTGTGATTATTTTAATTCCTTTCTGTGTGAAGCCCTTTAAATTGCCATAGTGTATGAAATGTGCTATATACACTGCAAAATAGTATTTTTGTCTTGTTTCCAGTTTCCAGGGGGGGGGGGGGGGGGGTTTAGGTTTAAGAAAAATAAACTTGATTCAAACGGAAACAAGATTATTTTTCTTACAGCACTGGCAGATAATTTAGCTTGTTTTAAGCAAAAACTCACTTAATTTTTATTTATTTTCCCCAGATAACAAGAAATAATATCTTATAGCATTTTACTACTTTAGTAAATGAATCTTGATTTAAGAATTTTTAGATATTTGGACTGGAAACAAGACAAAAATACTGAGTAGGAAAAGCATTTTTTGCAGCGTAAATACACTTGCCTTTATCACTCTGGACTGTTTCTCACCTTGATGGCGTTGCTGGAGATCTGGATCTCGTGGAGTTTGCGCATGGTGCCGTCGCGGTCGATGAAGTACGAGGAGGCGAGCTGGTGAAGTGCCTCGACGCCTTGGGTGGCGTTGACCATCTTCCGGTCCAGCTTGTTCTTGGCCATGTACATGGTGAGAGCTTCCTCACCTAATGGCACAGAGCAATATGGTCAGTTAACGCTAGACTTCACTTCCCCTCAATCAGATGCCAAGAGTTAAAATATCACATTCACAGGAGAATGATTCTGTTATCATTTAATCACTCGCATTCCAGGACTTACTTTCTTCTCATTCAATTCAAATTTGACATCAAGACACTCATTGGATGCATCGATGCAAGAGCAAACATGCTCAGCAAATAATGGCTTACATGAACAATCGTTGTTTTTCCATGCAATGGCCAATTTTGAGATTTTGCTTCCATTACATGTCTTCTTTCTATGGAAGCTTGTTTCTGCCACAGAATAAAACATTTTAAAAGATAATTGCGTTTTTTTTTTCTTCTCACTATTGCATCTTGCAATTCTGACTTATATACATTTATACTTTAATATGACTTTTATAACACGCAATTGGGAGATATAAAGTCAGAATTGCATGTTATAAAGTCAGAATTGTGAGATATAATAGTATATTATATTAATAGAGTTTATATCTTGCAGTTCTGACTTTTTCTCAGAATTGCATGTTTATTTCTCGCAAAAAACATTGTTTTTTCATGCAATGGCCTTTTTTTTTCAGGCTAGTGGAAAGAAGATATCCAAAATACACATTTAACTCTTTATTTTATTTCACTTTGACACTGCAAATTCCAATTACAATCCATATCTTTAAAGGCAGTGAGTTTGAGCCTGAAATCTCCACTTTAGCAGCTTTAAATACACCAAAATCTATATTCTGAAGGGTTTTTACAGAGTTTGTCCGTATATAATTCACCAAAAACATGGTGAGAATGTATTTGTTTCTGTCTGATGAGAGTATCTTCTGAAAGGAGAAATCCCAAATCCCCTCTGTTAAAACCTTTAATATGTCAACAAAATCAAATCAAACAAGACTTTAGAACTGGCTTTATCCAATGTTCAGATTTCTGTTATGCAAATGTAGGGATTTTTAATTAGATAATGTCTCATTTCCATATTTAAACATGACATTTCAGAAAACTTGTATTACAGCACAATTGTCATAACTCTTTTCGCACCATTAGCATGATTTTCTGTCATTTATGACAACGCTTCCCCACCATTTATGAGGTTTTCCGGCAATCCACGTTTCTTTTTGAGGGAACTGCGACGCTGCGTCATTGTGCTGATGCTGAAGACGTTCCCATAGCATCAACGCAATGACGCAGCGTCTAGTTTGGGGTTACATACGAAACCCTGGGATGTTTTCATGGTTATACGGTAGGTGGCGCTGTTACGCATCTTCTGAAATAGTACAGCATCTGTGGATCTAAAAACCAGCAGAAAAGATCATCTGCGTAAACCAAAGCTGCATCCGGCACTGAAAACTTCCCTACTATTATAGTCTGCGAAAAACGGTATTTCAAAAGAGTACTGTGTCCAAATACAAAGTATTCGAAAAACAGTAAAACTTCCGGTCTCTCTCTTGAACTTAAACTGCAGTTCATCCACTGGCCACTAGAGGCCGGCTGCAGAAGAGACTCAATCCCATAAGCCCTCATGTTAAAATGTCCAACTTTACAGCAGAAAAAAAACATGTTTAGAGTCTGGTGCAAAAAGTGGTTTTGGTCTATATCGCTAATTTTGTCCTTCATGACGACTGTGAGGGGGTGAATTATTTTCATAACTTCGTTTAAATTATATTAAGCCTTAAAGTTCTGCATAATTAAGGGCGTGGCCACTTGACTGACAGGTGGATTGCCACTGATGTCACTACTAGCCGTTTGTCTGCTAGCGTTAGCATCACGTCACCTCAGCTAATCCGCCTCGCTGCACATGTTCGTTTATCCGGGAGTGACGGATGGCGACGGCCGGCTCCGCCCACTTTGGTCTTAAAAAACGCTCTTCAGAAACACTACGAGTGACTTCACACACACTACGAACATATTTTTTTACAGTCTATGAGTAAAGGTCATTAACCCCGCCCTCTCCATGTAATCGAATGGGACGCAAGCCAAACTAAAAAATCTAAAGATGGTTTCTGTCATTTTAGGTCATTCTCATCACGCAGAAAGAGTTAAGAACGATATCTAACAGTTCAACATTTACACTACTGACATCCTGAAATATATCGTACTGTCGTCAGTCGGGTCTGGAATAATATGAAGATGACTAAATGATTTTCATCATTCCTTTAGAGGAAAACGATACTGAGATGCCACTGCAACACTGCATTTCACGACGTGTTGTCATGCTTTATAAAGTCGTGGCATTGAGCTTGCCAGCTTTCATACGGCTTCATTTTGAGCGCTGTGGTTCATGCAGCCAACATGTCATTTTCTCATCATGTTTCTTCAGCGTGGACTTCCTAGTGTGTAAGAGCTGACATGATGGAGACACAGTGTGCATCAGTGACTCGCTTCACACACTGTCACAGAGAGAATTTTGCTTACAGTGTCAAACTGACACGACCCGTCTCTCTCTCTCTCTCTCTCTCTCTCTCTCTCTCTCTCTCTCTCTCACTACTCGACGGAAAACATTTCTTCTCCATCGGAGTCGAGTGGGAGAAGCAGCAGCGATTGATTTTTGCAAAGCGCCTCTGACCTTTTCCTAAATAACTCATTGACTAGGACACCAGAGGAATATCTGAAACCGGCACAGATACACACAGGCAAACACCACGAGCAAAAACACACACACACACACACACACACTCTCTCTCTCTCTCTCTCTCTCTCTGTGAGAGTGGTGGTGAGAGCTGTTGTGTGAGTGGTGAGAGTTTTCTTTGTTGTTTTTTCTATTTACTTTTTCTTTTTCTTTCCAGAAAATACATGGTTTAGAAAACAGATTGTAAATATATTGGTGATTGTGTGGCAGGATCGTCATTATCTCTCCGCAGTGGTTTTAGAAGTGTTCGTGAGGATAATGCCACAGTGGAGGATGTGTTAATTGCAGTTGGCGATCAGATTGGTCATGAGAACATTGTATCTGCATCACGAATGAATCAGGCTGTCGTTGTTTTTTTGAAGGAACAAAATGTAGTTTATCACTTAATAGTAAATGACCTTACTGTTAAAGATGCTTTTGTGCAACTTTCTCCAATGTATACTGTACATGAACAATGAAGGTAACAATTTCAAATATCCCGCCATTCGTATCCAATGACGTTTTGCAACGTGAGTTAGCGCGTTTTGGAAAAGTTGTTAGTCCCTTTAAAACTGTTGCGCTGGGATGTAAACATCCGGCTCTGAAGCATGTTGTGCGTTTACATGGTGCTAGAATCACCTGAGAATACACTGGATATTCATTTTCGTGTGAGATTCTATAAGAGAATGTGTTTTACCGACTACCTGTCAATATGCTGTCTTACCACTGTTGCCAAAAAAGGGGGATTTAGCCTTTTCAAAGAACTGGCATCATGTTGCCCTTCTTACAACAGAATATAAACCTTTTTCAAAATGTCTGGCAAATAGATACACAAATGATTTGGGTTTGGTTGTACTCAGTCAGTCATATTGCATTCCAAAACGGTCTATTATGGATAATTTGTTTTTAGTGGGAGATATTGTAGATATTTGTATTGATTTCGATGTGAATGTTGGATTAATTGCCCTGGATCAAGACAAGGCTTTTGATCATGTTGATCATTAATGTTTTGAAGGTTTTTGGTTTTGGTGAAACATTTTTAAATTTGATACAAAACATATCAATCAATCAATCAATCAATCAAAATGTATTTATAGAGCACTTTAAAATCCAAAGTGGACACAATGTGCTGTATAGTAAAACAATAAATGAATACATAAAAGCCCTAAATACAAAGCTCACACTACAAATAAAAACAATAACAAACCATACATTGAACCAATACCATCAATATAACCAAACATGAATTGTCAATTTCAGTTATCAAAGGCCAAAGAATAGAGGTGGGTTTTAAAGGGATAGTTCGCCCAAAAATGATATTTAAGCCATGATTTACTCACCCTCAAGCCGTTCGAGATGCATATGTCAATCTTTTTTCAGACGAACACATTTTCAGTTATTTTATAAAATGTCTTAGATCTTTCAGTGGTTATAATGTGAAGCAATGGGGTCCAGCTGCTTCAAGTCCCAAAATGTGCATGCATCCTTCACAAAAGTAATCCATCCGGCTCCAGGGGGATAAACGAAGGCCTTCTGAGGGTAATCTGTGCGGTTAGTTTGTCATTTTGTTTGTTTAGCACCGCTCATCTTCTTTCTCTCTGTGGCTTATTTCAATGATCATTTTTCAATTATTTTGCTTAAGTTGTATATAGCTGTAAATAAGTTTAATTGTTTGTTTTCATTTATGTAAATTATAATGTTGATATTGTAAATACACTTTCCTGTGGCTCAAACAGTAGAGCGTTGGCGCTTGCAACGTCAAGGTCATGGGGTCGATTCCCAGGGAAAGCAAGAACTGAAAAGAATGTAAATGTGTGCCTTGAAATGCAATGTAAGTCGCTTTGGATAAAAGCTTCTGTCAAATTCATAAATGTAAATGTAAATAAAGTGAAACACCTGCTTGCAGTAATTTGTTGTCTTTGCATCATTCGCCCACAGCACTCCCCAGAGACCACAACTATAGGAGTGTGTTTCAATTGTATTATGTACGTCTTCCTCATTCCTCTATGCCATCAGGGGACGTACCAATCAGAATCAGTCAGATCTTTTATTGCAGTGTCAAATGTTCCAGAAGCTGAGATTGTCAGATCCAAATAATTATAACAGGTGACATGATTTAGAATAGTGCACATTTATATGTCTTGAGTTTTTTTTCTGAAAGATCATTATTTTGGACTTCTCCATGTTGATTGGTAAGGCCCAGTCGCTGCTGTCCTGTTCTAGAAGCGAGAGGCTTTGACGCAGTGACTCTTCATGAGGAGACAGCAAGCAGACACGAGGCGTTTGAGTCCTCTGTCCTCGAGGGTCAGACCAGGACGAGACGACTTCTCAAGTGTTGATGCCAGTTCATTAATATAGATATTAAATAGAGTCGGGCTGAGGCTGCAGCCTTGACAGACTCCTTTAGTTTGACCGAAATAATCAGTACGTTTGTCAGTAATCTTGACGCCGCATTTGTTCCCAATGTATATGTCCTTTTATGATGTCATATGTCCTTCCTCCTATTCCACTTTGGATTAGTTTTAGGAAAAGTCCAATTATGCCATACCGAATCTAAAATCAATGAAGCAGCCACATATTTTCCCTTGTTTTGTTTGCTGGACGTGCTTTTGTATGAGTGTGTGGAGTGTGTAAATGTGATTTGATGTTCTCTGTTTAGGCATAAATCCAATCTGACAACTGTTAAGAATCTTGTGTTCTTGAATGAACTGAACTAATCTGTCATTGATGATGGAACTGAATAGTTATTATATATAGTAATAGTTGTTATATAATGGTGCATCATGTATGGTTAAGTTAGGGGGTGCTTTGAGTCGGCCAATTCCTATTGTAAGGGGTATTAGGCAAGGCTGTCCATTGTCTGGTCAACTATATAGTTTGGTCAACCGCTGCTTTTTCTGCAAAGATTGTCAGGTTTTAATGTGCCTGTTTTTTCTTTGGACTTGAGAATGTGTCTCTGCTTATGCTGATGATATTACAGTTTTTGTAATCATGCTGAACATGTTAAGTGTCTATCTGAGGTACTCAGTCTTTATGAGAAAGCTTCATCAGCTAAAATGAAATGGGCAAGAAGTGAAGCTTTTCTGGGCCGGTAAAGGGGAGTTTGGGAGTCTCCCGAAGTTACCTGGAGATCTGGGGTAGAGAGGGACTTAAATTGTTGGGAGTTTTTTTGGGGGTCAAATGATTATCAAAAGCAAAATTGTGAGGGTCTAGTGGAGAAAGTGTGCAGCAAGTTGTCTAAATGGAAATGGTTGCTGCCTCAGTTGTCCTATAGGCGAAGGATTTTAGTGACCGATAATTTGGTTGCTTCTACTCTGAGTTAAAGACACCTGTTGGACTTACTGAGGACATTCAAAGGCAACTTGTGAATTTGTTTTGTCCTGGACAACACTGGATTCGTGCTGCTGCTTTATACCTTCCGGTTCAAGAGCGAGGTCAAGGATTGATAGATCCAGAATTATGGCTTTCGGTTACGAGCAGCTCAGAGACTGTTGTATCACACGGCTAAAGACAGCTTCTGCTCTTCTCAGGCAAGAAGTATTGTTCATGTTAGCTCATGTCAGTAAATAATGTTATCAAATGAAATGTTATTGTAAAGCGGGATACACTTAGGTGGTGAAGGTGTCCTTACAGGTTAAGGTGTCCTTGTTATAGTGTAACCATACTTTTAAGTACTGTGTAATAATAATTAACTACATGTACTTACTAAAGGTTAGGATTAGGGTTTGGTTGAGGGTTAGTTGCATGTAATTATGCATAATTTATAGTTATTACTACAGTAACTACATGTAACATATGTAACAAGGACATAAATGAAATGTGAATAAAGTGTTACCATAAACCATTGTTTAGTTGAATAAAACCAGATTATTTTTAGTTCTTATTTCAAGCAAAAATCACTTAATTTTGATACTTTTTTTTTTTTCTTTCAGTTAACAAGACTTAATATCTTAAAGGGGTGGCATAATGCCCTTATCACAAGATGTAAAATAAGTCTCTGATGTCCCCAGAGTGTGTGTGTGAAGTTTTAGCTCAAAATACCCCACAGATATTTTTATATAGCATGTTAAAGTTGTCAATTTTTAAGGGTGAGCAAAAACACACCATTTTGTGTCTATCCCTTTAAATGCAAATGAGCTGCTGCTCCCGGCACAGGGGGCGGAGCCAAAACAGCTTGCACTCACACAGACATACACTGAAAATTTCAAAAACTTTTAGCCTTTTATGTTCAAACCGGATTCAGACAATGATGGAAGTGACAACATGTAGACGCAACAGGACATTTCTGAATGGTTAGTTGATGAATTTATGAAGCTGATGTGTAGTTATCTTCTAGTCATTGATTAGCATATTCTGTCATGATAATCTATAAATCATGTTCCGGGGGCGGGGTTTATGTTAATTCTAGGGTTGGTGATGTCACTAACCCGGGAAGAAGCTCATTGTAGTCTCTACCAGCCGTTTGTTGTAGTCCTTAAAAAGCGATTTCTGTAAAATAAATATCTCCCTTTGCTTTGAACTTTGAGCGTTGTAACTTTGCAGATGTTGTTTATGCTCAAACAGCAACATTACACACTAACTAAAGTTAGAAAAGTGAAATCATAAATCAACCACCCCTTTAAGTCATTTCAATACATGGTGCATAGTGTATAAAGCATCATTTGAGACACAACCACAGTGTGTATATGCAGTGCAAGTATGCAAAAGAGCATGCAAGGGAAAAGCTGGATGACCCACATATGTGGCAAAATGTGCAGAATAAACCAGAGCTCACGGTTTCCCACCAAACAATTCCATTTTCACATGACAAATTCCAATTTAAAAAAAATAAAAATAAAAATACACCACAAGTGAACTATTAAGAACACTTAATTTACACTTATTTTACACACGGATTGTTTTAGCATATCACTAACAATGTGTAAGGTCATCTAAAGGTCACGTGTAATTGGTTAAAGGTCATAAGACCATTCATTTAAACACATTTACTTGTATTCTAGCAGCTTGTTCTTAAGTTGTCAGATTCCTGATTTTTGCTAGCTATCAACATGCATGTGAGCACTTATTGATCATAATCGGAGACACTGAGGTTGTATGTTTCACAACATGCCACACGGTGTGAGCTGCATATGAAGACCCATCAGCAGGTTTTCTAACAGCGCTCATGTCACATATGTTTTGGAGAACCTTAAACCAGTAATAAAGTGGTGGCGTGGCATAAGTCAGAGCTGGATGTGTTCTGTCTGTCTGGAAACACAAACGTAATCTTCCTGCAGGCATGTTCATGTATTTGCACATCCATGACTGTCGATTAACCTGTTAGCATCAACCTTTCGATTCTCGTGACCTTTATTTTCAGCTGTGTCTATATTGTTCAATCTCGACGGCGGGTCTCGGCACACAGCAACCCTGACGCTAATGCGAGTGACCTTTAAAAGCAGCATTAATAAATCAGATTTCCTGTTAATCAACCAATTAATCAATGTAAGGACGTCCACAGCGAACAAAAAACAATGAACCTTTGTTTGACCTTGAGCTCTGGTATAATTACACGCTCCCCGTCTGTCCACAATAAAGCGCTGTGATATCTGAACACGAGCCTCTATAAGCCTACAGTTTGTAATCACAGATATTATGTGCAGCGCTCAGGTATTAGCCTCGCGTTCCTCCAGTTCATTCAGCACTTTGTGATTTATTGTGGTCCTCTGGACTGGAACAAGCATATTGCTTATATCGATTTCCCATTGGGTTTTATGGTCATATCGTGTAGGTGACAGAGGGTAAGGGTGTTCATGGATTCCCTTGAATGCTGCGTCTGAAATGTAATGAAATTCGAGTCGCCATTTCATTATTTTTATTTTTTTTATTTTTTTATTTGCAATAAACTCTATACGGATTTAATGACCAATAAATGCTGTAATGACCAACAGTGCAAACACTGGCCGGCTCAACACTTCAGGACGAGGAAGCATCCGTAAGTCCAAAGAAAGTTAAGCATCAACATAAACAAACAAACAAACAAAAATAAATATATATCTTATTTATATCTTTGATATTTTCTTTTTTGCACTGACCTAGAAGTATCTGAAAAAAAAAAGCAAAATGTAAAAAAGTGTATCACTTGGTTATATGTGTTTTATATAAATAAATACATACATACATGCATAGATACTTGCATACATCATTTATATTTCTGATATTTTATTTTTGGTAGTATCTAAAAAATCGGAATAATCTGAAGAAATGCAGAAATTCAAAAATAAATGTATTATGTATGTATGCATGCATTCAAATAAGTAAATAAATAAATAAATACATAATATAATATAATATAATATAATATAATATAATATAATATAATATAATAGATTTTCTTGATGTTTTCTATTTGGTAGCGACCTAAAAGTATCTGAAAAAAATGCAGAAACTGGTTAGTGACCATTCTGGATCGTTTGATTAAATTAGTATACACGTATAACGAACTAGTGTGCACACTTTCATATGTTTCCTCTAAATAAATAAAAACATCACAATGAACCACTATACTATATATAAACAAACTACCCTGTTTGTTTGTTTGTTTGTTTGTTTGTTCATCTGATATAGTGATTGATATCAGAGTGTTTTATAGTTGAGGTCATAGCTCTCTAAGACTGGTTCTGGTGGGTTTCTACAGGTTGGTTTGGCAGTGAGTAAAGAGACTTTCAAAGCAACACACACACACACACACACACACACACACACACACACACACACACACACACACACACACACATCCTCTCTGCAGTGTTTGCGAGTGTGTGTGCTCTCTGCTCATGTTTATCTGCCAACATAATGACACACTCTAAAGCGCACGGCTGACACGAGACACTGACCCCAGGCCTGTCCCTGTGTCTCTCACCCCTACAGTAAACGCAAGACATGATGATCATGATGGGAAGCGGAGAAATCATCAATGAAGCTGTACTGGTCATTCTGGGAAAAACAGCACATAAAAGCCCAAAGGATCTCCATTAACAGAGTGATAGGGGTTAAAGGTCAGTGGGAAAAGGGATTTACCGAGCAAGTATCATTGCATCAAACCACACGATTTATTTGTTAATATTATTGCACTTTGCTCCAAGCACAATATATAGATTTTTTTCTATAAAAAGTAACCTAATTGTGATAATGATTTTTTTTTTTTTTAATTAAAAAGTGCAAAATAAAAGTCCATTAAAGGCCATTAAAAGTGTAAAAATAAATAAAATACTGATAAAGAGTGTCAGTAAAATCCGTTTGAACCATGTGGTCAAACATGTTTCAATAATGTAACTCACTTAAATATGGCATCATAAAAATGCTACTAAAATAAGCTAAAAATACTAAAACTCATAAAACTACATAGAAATGTTTTAAAATAAACTAATAAAAATTACAAACACACACACACACACACAAAATACTAATCCTTTAACTAAAATTAAAGTGAAAATCCAACTCAAAATATTATCAAAAACTATGATAGCATATCAATGATACTAAAATAAAACTGTATATGAGAGATGAAGAAAATGACAATAAAAGAAAAAGCTGCACTGCATTTGGTTTTATTCTGTTCTTACAACCCATCATCATATTCCTATTCCTCTCATATTTCCCTCTGCCATAATTAGAGCATTGAGTTTAACCGCTAAGCCAGAACTGCTATAATATTCCAACCTCTGAACACAAACTGTCCATGAAAGCCGAACGACAGCATATCAGAGCAATTACACTTGACAGCTGTGAATCTATATGAAACCGACCCCTTAAAGGACAAAGAGGGTATCGCGCTCAATTCAGCTGCGCACAAACATGCGAGATCTGATTATGAATTGGCATTACAGACAGATTACATTAACAGAACGATCCGTTCTGCAAATCCACACAAACGGGTAAAACACGCATTTACTTCAGCGTAACTTTTCAAATCACCATGAAATCAAAATGGACAGTTCTTATTTTCCCCTTCATCTTCATCATCTCTTCTCTTCTCTGATGACGAGGGCAGGGCTTTAACCTCTCACTCACATGAGATCAGCCAATAGCAAACCACAACCATCCAATCAATACCCCACAGACACAATCAAGCCCCGCCCACATTTGTTCTTGTTCCAGAAGCGTTTCACTCGGATATACGGCACAATAGAGGAGTGCGACTTCACTTTCAAGGCGACTTTAAAGCAAAAGACTGTGTATTTTGGTGAATGTGTTTAAAATGTGCACCCAAATTAGACACATGCATCTATGGTCAGATTGCATGAAATGTAATACAGTTGCATTTAACGGATTTAACATCATTTAATGGATTTGCATATATTTCAGTTATAGGGATGCTTCAATCGGGATTTTTGCAGCCGATTCCGATAATTTAAGCTATAAATGTATATAATTTATACATATACATTATTTATGATATGTACCTGTAAGCTCTCTGTTGACCATCACTATTAACCTCTTACACCATGAAGGCATTTCACATGATTTCAAGTGGCATACTTTAAATTAATGGCTTATAACTCTACAAGGTATAATCAAGTACATGGTCTCATTTAATAGAAAACTTGTGAAAAAAAAAAATAATAATTCTGAAGGAAATAATTTTGTTCATGTTTGGCGGTTCTTACAGCTGCGATTTTACTGAGAAAACCCCAGAAAAAAAGTGATGCAATTTGTTGATTCATTGTGTTATTATTCATGCTTAACAGGTAATAAAATCAAGTTAGCGCATGTTCATAATTGTCACGATTTTGGGGTTGTTCTTGTCATGTTTCTGTGTATTGTCATGATTCATGTCTGTCATGTGATTCCCTGTTGTCATGTGATCCTGCCATGTGTCTTGTCATTGGTTAATTGTCTGATCATTGTTCACAGGTGTCCCTTGTCTTGTCTTTAGTCTGTGTGTTTAAGCCCTCATGTTTGTCATGTGTCTTTGTCTAGCATTAATTCCTGTAACCACTGTTGTGTGAGTTTTTGTTCATAGCTTTTTGTCTTGTTTCATGCTTTTGGATTATTTTGTCAATAGCTGCACTTGGGTTCTCAAGGCTTGCCTCCAGTGGATCCTTCTTACAATAATCATGTCATAAACTGCATGTGGGCCAAATTTTGTGTTGATGTCTCAAAGCAATCAAAAGTTATGGCATTTGGAACCAAGGCAGACTTTTTATCAAATGTTTTATCAAGTGTTTTACGGACCAAAAGAACGCCACAAAGCATACACATATTTATAATTACATAGAATAAGTAACAAGAACGGGTCTTTGCGAACGGTCAATTATCAAATGTATTGCTTATTGTTAGTTAATGCATAACAATGTTTCTTAATAAAAATACAACTCTTCATTGTTTGTTCACGTCCATCTCAGGTCTATTAAAAACTATAAACACATACAACTTTTGATTTTAATAATGCATTAGTAAATGCTGAAATTAACTTTAACTAAGATTAATACATGTTTTGGAAGTATTTGTCATTGTTAGTTCATGTTAACTGCTGCAACCGTACTGTAAAGTGTTACCAAATTTGGATTTATTCCTGACTTAACACACAAAACACAAGCCATAAGTGGTCTGTTTTGGCAGAAAAGTGTCATAAAAGTATCAAAAGTAACATTGTATGGAAAAGAGTAGCATGAACATTATTCAAAATATCTCTGAAATCATGAGGGGTTTAAACAACATGAGGCAACAGAAACTAAAGGGAGCGGGTCTTTGGGAACGGTCAATCGGTTCATGAGATCGGTCAAATCTAGTGTCAACCAATCGAGTCATAGAATGTGATTATCATCCCTAATCCCGGTCTGAGCACTCACCTCCCAGTGTGGCCGAGATCAAGATGTGCGTTCCATACTTCTTGATGATGGTGTCGATGAACTGTTGCGTGGACGGCCGTCGTCCGAGCATCCGCATGCTGCGCTGGAAATCCGGCATCAAGGGCAGAGGATTGCGGATCAGATCCCGCCTCTCGATGGCTGTGTTCCTCACCTTCCAGCGTGCAAACTCCCTGCAGAACAGAGCAAAACATGAGGATCTGCATGGGAAAACAACAGACTCGTGCTTCAGTGGAGGGAAGCGAGATATGATTCAGACTGGGCGCAGCTTATATGCACATGCATTTTCAAACATTACAATATCCACAAATGTTAGATTAAAAAAGCAGTCATGGCATATAGACCTGTACTGGCGGTAAACACGCACTTGCATACAGAAATTGCTTTCACTGAAGAAGTTACCATAGCAACAGTGGCTGCTCCAGCACTTTTCATTAGGATCATTATCGAACTGAACATTGGCAAAATATTATTAATTTACTGACATCACAAATATATATATATATATATATATATATATATATAATGTTTTATTTTACATTAGTTTTTAATGATGTTTGTGCATGATCACCTCAATAGATTATCTATAGAAATATTGGTAACACTTAAAGCCTGTATGTTTACTGCATTATATAAGGTATTCATAATGTCCATTATAATGCATTATATATTTAAAAAATAATAATTGCAAGCAAAGTTAAAATGCATTATAATATTTGCAGATTCATTCTTACATCTGAAACTGGTTATTTGTCATGTGGTTTAATGCATTATATTTCTAAAGCTGTAACTGAATAGATAAATATTGTAATGTATCATATTGTTACAACTATTCATGAGTTCATACAATGCATTAAAAGGTGAATTCAAAGGAATAATGAATGCATTAAAAAGTTTATAATGCATTAAACAACATTATAATGCATTATATATATAAAGGCTTTATTAATAAATGCTGTTAGAAATATGTTGCTAATGCATTATCTAATGTTAACAAATGAAACCCTAAAAAAAAGCAGATTTGAAGTAAACTTTTGGGACATCAGAATTGGATTTTGTCTGGTACTTTTTGCAAAACACAATCTCGAATGCATTGGCAATCGCAAAACCTCCACCAGAACCAACAATCATGTGGCAATCACTTCTGTCCAGTGTGAAACAAAAGCAAAAACATATTGTTATTGAATCCAAATCAAGGCTTCCACAAAGTGATCTAATCAACACTGCCAGCGGGTCTGCCGTCCGCATGACTGTCGTGATGAAGCGATGAGCGTCAGTCCTGATTTGCCATTGGCCAGATTTCGGTCTCACTAATCTCACAATTGGTTCGATTAGCATCTCATTTGGCAGCGGATCACAAGCGTCTAGTTCCTGTAATGAAGTGAAAATTGAAATTCCTTGAGACATGTAATGCATTCACTGACTAATAATCTGAGGAAAACGCGTTTCAATTCAGTTGAGGCTCAACAGTACTTTAAAGAAGCATCTATTTTCATAAATGCTGAGTTTGGAGTTGGACACTGGAAACGTCCATTCAGCACCTGTCTAAAGTCTGAAGTCTTGAGCAGGTTAACGTGAGTAAAAGTGCCAGAGAAGCAGAAGCCGTCACGGCTGAACTTCTGCAAACTAACTGGACCTTTAGACCACTCGAGATCACTCACAGATGTAGACGAGATCATTCACAGACCACTGTTTATCTTATCAGATGTTTTAGATTGCTAAATGCAAGATAGAAATGAAGGCACTTTATTAATTATGGATTTAAGTAATATCAAATAAACGAGTGTGACTCAGGATTACATGTGGCAGTCATGCTCATTTTCACATCAACACCCCGGCTGTGTGTTTGAGCTTGCTTCTATACAACAGCTCAATAAACAAACTCTTAATACCGAGTAACTTGATGGATGGATGGATGGATGGATGGATGGATGGATGATAGACAGACACACACACACACACACATAGAGAGAGAGAGAGAGACAGACAGACAGACAGACAGACAGACAGACAGACAGACAGACAGATAACAACACACTTGAAATGCAGAACAGCAATCCACTGATTATTGTTTGATCGTTTACTTGAGAGACGCCACCGACAGTGATTGTAGGATTTCACCTGCTGTCCCACAGGTCTCTTTTCACACTGAGTCTGAACCACAGTACATTTACAACATCAACGTGAGATCTGGTAGCAGCTGTTTAGCACTGTAACAACTTCAGAGGAATACAGGCTAATTTCACTGTTATTTTTTCCTCTTGATTTGCCACCAAAACTTCACTTGCAAGCGATGCGAAGACCGAGATTTCTGAAGATGATTTATTCAGAGACAAGCTGATAACAGACATTATTATTCTAGAATAAATGATTGTGCACAAATTCTCAGTCATCAATAGTTGTTTACTCCTGCAGTTCTGGTGTAGATTCAATGGTTTCTTTGCTTTTGGGTGCAACTCGACTGCTTTGACATCAAGCAAGCAAACGGGTGTCTTTACGAAGAGCGCATGTGTGACAGTGCTCTCCAAATGTCAGAAATGACTCATTGGGAATGATGCAAAATCCTGATTGTTTCTTCAGTTTGCTGCAGAACGGACAGAAACTACTATGAAAAAAGCGCTGGTGCATCGACTCCACGTCAGAATCCCAGTAACTTCTTGTTCGAACACCAGCCTGAAACCTGGCGACTTCACTGACCTCACAGGTTGTGTGATAAGAAGGCAGAGAACATGCTTAATAGACTGAACCTGTACAGATATCGATCCGCCTTTCCAACGCTTCTAAATAAAACAGTCAATTAACGCAGTTACCAGGGCTTATCTGCTAGTGTGCATGCACTTTCCAAATCCAGAAACCCTGGACATATTAATTGGCTTTCCAAATCCACAGCACGGTTTTTCCCAAGTCTGGGACACAGAATTAATGGAGTAAAACAAAAAGTGTTACAGTACTTTGCAAATTACAGTAATACAGTCATTTGATTACATCGACCGAAAAAAATGGTGCAGGCTTTATATTGAAACAATTTTCACTTCTCAAATATAATAATAATATAATATTATAATAATAATATAATATAATATTTCTCAAATAATTACAAATAAATGGCAAGTAATACTATGGATTTTGAGGTAGAAAGACTGAAACAGTATTTTCTTGTAAAACATACAGAAATAATATTGTGCTTTTTAGGTTTCTAAATAACAAAACTCTTGAAATCCAAAACAGCAATCCTCTGATTTCATATTGTTGCATCTTTTAATTGAGAGACGCTGCCGAAAGTGTTTTCACATTTGGTTTGATTGTTTACAGTAATTGGTTGTGCATTTGAAAATAAATAAATAAAAATACAAAGAATTTTATTTACAATATTAGAGATATCTTTTTTTTAACAATCAGAATCAGAATGTTTACTGTTATATATATTAATACTACAAGGCTGATGAATGTTTGATTCTGATTGTTTGTCGAACGTTCTAAGGTGTGCAATTATTTTCAGGGAAACGCACGGCTAAAGTAGTTCCAGGCAGGTTTTGACCGCATTACGTGTCCATATCACTTCACCAAATGATTTCAGTTCTTGGTCCTTGCAGCCGACAACAGCAAAAGAATCAAAATCTACAAAGACACTGACCAAGCAAATACATACACTCACCTAAAGGATTATTAGGAACACCATACTAATACTGTGTTTGACCCCCTTTCGCCTTCAGAACTGCCTTAATTCTACGTGGCATTGATTCAACAAGGTGCTGAAAGCATTCTTTAGAAATGTTGGCCCATATTGATAGGATAGCATCTTGCAGTTGATGGAGATTTGTGGGATGCACATCCAGGGCACGAAGCTCCCGTTCCACCACATCCCAAAGATGCTCTATTGGGTTGAGATCTGGTGACTGTGGGGGCCATTTTAGTACAGTGAACTCATTGTCATGTTCAAGAAACCAATTTGAAATGATTCGAGCTTTGTGACATGGTGCATTATCCTGCTGGAAGTAGCCATCAGAGGATGGGTATATGGTGGACATAAAGGGATGGACAATGTCAGAAACAATGCTCAGGTAGGCCGTGGCATTTAAACGATGCCCAATTGGCACTAAGGGGCCTAAAGTGTGCCAAGAAAACATCCCCCACACCATTACACCACCACCAACAGCCTGCACAGTGGTAACAAGGCATGATGGATCCATGTTCTCATTCTGTTTACGCCAAATTCTGACTCTACCATCTGAATGTCTCAACAGAAATCGAGACTCATCAGACCAGGCAACATTTTTCCAGTCTTCAACTGTCCAATTTTGGTGAGCTCGTGCAAATTGTAGCCTCTTTTTCCTATTTGTAGTGGAGATGAGTGGTACCCGGTGGGGTCTTCTGCTGTTGTAGCCCATCCGCCTCAAGGTTGTGCATGTTGTGGCTTCACAAATGCTTTGCTGCATACCTCGGTTGTAACGAGTGGTTATTTCAGTCAAAGTTGCTCTTCTATCAGCTTGAATCAGTCAGCCCATTCTCCTCTGACCTCTAGCATCAACAAGGCATTTTCGCCCACAGGACTGCCGCATACTGGATGTTTTTCCCTTTTCACACCATTCTTTGTAAACCCTAGAAATGGTTGTGCGTGAAAATCCCAGTTACTGAGCAGATTGTGAAATACTCAAACCGGCCCGTCTGGCACCAACAACCATGCCACGCTCAAAATTGCTTAAATCACATTTCTTTCCCATTCTGACATTCAGTTTGGAGTTCAGGAGATTGTCTTGACCAGGACCACAGCCCTAAATGCATTGAAGCAACTGCCATGTGATTGGTTGATTAGATAATTGCATTAATGAGAAATTGAACAGGTGTTCCTAATAATCCTTTAGGTGAGTGTATAACAAACGATAGAATAAAACTGGGGGAAAAATATTTCCATGTTTTTCTCATGAAATTACGTTTTATCACCTACGTTAAGCACGCTCTGTTTCTCCCGCTCTCTCTCCCATACACACACCGAAACATACATGTGCACAAAGACTTTCTGTCAGTGCTGCTCCGCGACTTTAGCAACAAAATAGTTTCACAACTGAAAGGCTACATGATATTTCTCAGTAGCAAGTCAGTAACGTAGTTGTTTTTGAAGCAGTTAAACTTACAGCTTTGCTATTAGTAGACGCTGAACACAGAGAGACATACAGACTCACACACTTAATCAATCACTCTTTCTTTCTCTGTAATAACTGCATTAGTCTGCATATCAGTGGGTCAATCCTCCATTACTAGCTCTGAGATCAGCAACTGAGTCTTGGATGATATGAGTTAACCCGTTTTCCAGTAAAGTTAAGGTATAAACTGATAGAAAGTTTAAAACTAGATTTTTGCTCCTTACCCCGATTTCTACCGTAAACTTCAGTTGAACTGCATTGCCAGGTTTTTGGATTGCATGTAAACCAACAACCAATAGGTCATCAGTGTATTAGTGTGGATGTAAATGTGCTCAATGTCTTGATAGTATAAGGGAAATAATTGACTCCAGGCTTTTTGTGAGTTATCAGCGTATGAGTGTGCATGTAAATGTGCTCAATGTCTCAAGGTCTCAATTGACTCAAGGCCATTGAATTAGGCTTTTAGAAAAAAATTAAATAATGCACACCTGAGGTGGTAATGCAGTCACGACGCAAGTGGAGCAAACATTATTTATTTATAATATGCATCATTTTTCTGAAGTCAATTATTCCGTCCATACACACACTGGAAGAATGGAGAACGTGTCAAAATCCAACAAAAACTAGATCCCTCCAACGTTAATCAACAGTGTTTACACTACAAGTGTGTAGCAATGGTGTAGCGTAACATCACTACAGTTTTATTGATCATAATCTAGATTCTGTAGATTTCTGAACGTGAAACAGCCTCATTCAGAATGTGTCTCTTTTCTGATGTTTTATGTAAATATATACTGTTGATTTCGCTGCCGAGTGTGCTTTTTTTGGATTAACAAAACATTTCAAATAACACTTTATTTGCTGAAGTCTCGAATGGGCTGTGGAGGATTGTGAAGTTCTGGTCCACAGCTGTTCCTCAGCGTTCCTCGTCCGGAAATGTTCAGCAAGACAAATTGTGAATTGAGCAGAACTGATTGTGTTCTACAAACGTTGGTGGTTTGGAGGGCTTTGGGGTCGGTACTGTAATAAAAATATCACCAGGCGTCTGGGAGCTCCGGGCAAGCGCGTACAATTAAGTCTACCTGCGTGAAGCCGACCCTCGCTGAGCCGCCGGTGCCAGAACAATTCTGGAGTGACACCCTCTTATTCAGACACTTCACAAACTGAGATCAGCAGGTTCGTCTTGAGAATAAATATATCTAGGCAAAACATGCTGATAATTCAGTTACAGCCGAGGTTTTCGCTCCTCGATGGAAGTCGAAGCGCTACGCCTTTGGAAATCATTCTAAGAGCTTGGTAATTACTGCTCTTCAAGGGAACAGGAACAAATATATGCAAATTGCATTGTGTCTGCTTTTGCATCAACAAATCTCAAGGTAAAGTAGTGCAGATAATGAGGCGTATTAAGACTCCACATGAAATCACTCAGGAGGAGGATATAAGGTGTGTCGGAGGCACACACGTGTGCGGATGCTTGAGTAGATGGGAAGAAAATGAGACGAGGCAGCTGAGGAATGGGATGTGCAGAAGCGACAGAAGGAGGGAGAGTGAAGAATGAAGATGAGAACAGAACAAGAGACTGGAATACTGATGAGTTCTGCACATGGACCAGACTAGACTTCTTCACGTCACGGACTCATAAACACACACAACTCGAAAGTATGATAGAATGAGCCGCATCTGAAGGTAAACGAACACCTGCGTGCTAATCTGCAAGTTCTGGGCAACCGTGGACAGACGTAGAGTTTGGCCAATGGAGCAATACTTGATGAAAAAAACGTTAATTCTGATTACTAATATTAATAAGTGAAACTTATTTGATAATTTTATCATATAACACACAGGCTTGCCTTGTTTACAGTCATTGCTTGAGTTATGAACAGTTAGGAAACTGACTATATTTCTTGACTTGCCATAAAGGAATATGAAGTAAGATGGTATTAAAATGTCCAAAGGAAACAAAATAATTGAACTGTTTCTTAGGGATGCACTGATATTTTTGGCCACAAAAGACATACATTTCCACTTTTGGATGAAAGAACAAACAAACAACTGTATTATTTGATGGAATAATCATTGATTCTGATTACTGATATTTATAAGTAATACTTATTTGACAGTTTTATCTTATAACACACAGTGGCTTGAGTGGCTTATTGGTTTATGAACATCATATATTGAGTTATAAACAGTTAAAAAAAAAAAAAAAAAAAAGAATAAATTGCCATTTTCAGATATTGGAAATAATTGAAAGGGGGAAAAGGCTGAAGACTCTAAATAGGTTCATGAATTGTAACAGAAATATTAAACAGAAACTTCAACACAGAGGAAAAAGTTGCATGAATTTAATAGTTTTCTACACAGCTGCCATTTTAAAAATTGTTGGAGCCAAAATATAACCACACCAATTATATATATATGGACAAACTGGTCTGAAAAAAATATCTAGGAATAGAGTATAGTTATATATATATATGACTATATTTCTTGACTTGCCATAAAGGAATATGAAGTAAGATGGTATTAAAATATCCAAAGGGAACAAAGTAATTGAACTGTTCCTTAGGGATGCACTGATATTTTATATCTAGGAATAGAGTATAGTTATATATATATATATATAACTATACTCTATTCCTAGATATTTTTTTCAGACCAGTTTGTCCAGATTTGTCCATTATGATTTCGTTTTTAGCACATCACTACTTTTTATCATCATCATCAAAAAAAAACAAAAAAACACAATCTCTTTAAAATATTGTTGATAACTGACCCATAGGCTTCACTTTAGTATGTATTTTGGCATTCCATGCTTTTCTCTAAAGTACCTTGGACTTCCATGTAAATACCATGGAACATGAGTGTAAATACAAAAAAATACCATGGTATTATCTGATATCTTCACTAAACTACTGAGGGTTTCGTAAATGCTTGAATTCTTTCTTCTGAGTGTTTTGATGTAATATTATCAAGGTCAATTTTCTAGTTTGGACGGACCACACCAGCATATGTTCTCTGTTGGTTGGCAATATAACTGTAATGTGTTATTTTTCACACTTTCATTTAAAAAAAAAACAAGAACCAGCGATGACAATGGAAAGACAAGACAAGCTCTAGATATTCTGCCGTTTTCCCCTTCCACTCCTCCTGCGTTCCAGTGAATTCGCTGTGAAAGGCTCCGTGGGCCCTCAAATTGACCTATTACTTAGCTCCAATTCTGCTCAAGCCGATCAACACGTTTCAATCTCCAGCTGCATAGCTTCAGCGTTCCTCCGTTCTCCTGCGGTTGTTCTGCAGGTTATTAGGGTCAGAGCGCTTTCTCTCCCTCGCTCGTCTCTGGACTGTGTCCAAATTCACAGACTGCAACAGTAAAGTCATCTACTGCCAGAGCCCGGATCACTGGTGCGTTCTGTTCAAGAGAAACTTTAAGGTAATAAATCTTCTTACTCTGAGAGGCTCGTGGACTTCCTGTGTGTGTCTTTGTGAGTGTACGCACGTGCTTGGCATTGTGCTAAAGTATATCTTTGTGAAATACTCAAACACACCATCCCAGCGAACAGGGAACATTCTTAAAACGTTTTCTCAAACTTACGAACAAACGTTCTTCCAGTGAATTTAATAGAATGTTTGTTTAAAGTTATCTGGTATTTTTTAATGTTCTCAAAATGTTAGCAAAAAAAAAAAAAAAAACATTGTTCAAGGAACTTTTTTCTAAAATGTTTTATTTGGACTTTTTTTTTTAATGTTATTACTAGTTTCAGAACGTTCAGAGAACATTCAAAAGTAACGTTCCCATAATGTTTGAAGAATGATCAAATGGAATGTTTCCTTAACGTTCATATAACCAAGAAAAAACTTTTTTAAAACATAAAAAAAACTGGACGTTTTGAACATTCAGAAAATATTAAAAAAAAAAATTATATAACTTAATGGGAATGTTGGCAAAACATTTTTTAGAACTAAGCTGGGAAAATCTGTTTATTTTACCGTCATTAAAAATAGTGCCAAAAATGTACTATGGTAGCTATGCAAATATCTCAGTTCATGCGCAGTTGAAAAAAAAAAAAAAAAAAGGTGAATACGGAATTTAGCTTAAAATCCCAAGTCATTTGATGGCCGGCTTGACTGGGTGGTTATTAGCTACTACCAGCCAATCAATGCTATAATCTGATTAACTGTCATCAAAAGAGCATCACTAATCACATTTGTGACTAAAAATTTTGGCCGATAACCAGTCATTCTTTATATTTGAAAGCCGATAAGCCGATGTCCGATAAATCTATAAATTCAATTTTTTATATCATTTTTGAGAGCCTGATTACAATGTTTCACTGCATTTCTGAGCCTTATTCTGGTTTCTGTGTCTTGGCTTTTTTGATTCTCTGCCCATTTTCTGGATTACTCTTATTACCTGTGTTTTTTGCCTTGTTGCTCATCTTGACTGTTTGACCTTTAGCTTGTCACATGGATTACGATTCTGGATTGTCCTAATAAAGCTGCATTTGGATCTTCAACCCAAGTCTTGTAGCAGTTCGTAACAGGTATCTTCACATGCACTAATTTTCATCAGTTGTAATGAATCCAATTCAATTTAAGATTTTGAAAATTATATTTATATAAGCCTTAAACTTTACAATTGGATTCAAATATTTGTTAATATGTGGTAACATAATATGTGGTAAAATATTTGGTAACATTTTGAAAAAGATGTAAAATGCATGTAGACATTTGCATCACAGCACTAGTGCGGAAGGTATTTTAAAATTCGACTGAGAAAAAGTTGTTTTTAAATGCTTGATATATTGATCCGATTATTTCAGGTCTACACCACCCTTTCAATCCGATCGAAATTACATTTGGATTGACCTCAGTCAGATCAAATGAGGTGTTTACATAGAGGCTTTTCAATACGATTAAGCCATCAATCCGATTATGAGCAGATTATTTGGGGTCATGTAAACATATCAACTGACAGTGACAACAACAATTCAGATTTATCCCTTATATTAAAGAACGTCAACATAGGCTTTAATTTTATTTTATATTTATTTATTTCAGCGACACATTAACCCAAAGAGATTTATGCAAGTATTTAATTGTAAGGTGTCAAAAGGCTAGCCGAGCTTCAAGCTATTATTATCTAGAATAGTTCAACTCTAGTCAAACTAGTCTTTATAAAAGTGTTCAGCTACTAATAAAAAAATATTTGGGGGTGAGCAATATCAAAAGGTTTCAATTAGGGTGACAAACCACAGCCAATGAGCGCAGCCAGAGGTTATCAGTTCAACATCAAGAGTGAAATCTCAATCACACATCAGTTAAACTCTGAAAATACCTCCTCTCATCTTTGGCCTTTATTGAGGAGCCATATGTGAGAGCCATATGTATTTAGGCCCATAAGCTCCGATTAGCAAAAGCTGTTGGATGGAAGTTGCGATATGATTCACTGCATTATTTCTCAGCTCAACGGCAGATTTAATGACCTCTCTGAGGAACTCCTGTGATAACAAATAGCCCACGCCACCAGCGGCGGAGTGCACAGGACAGGAGTGATTATCATGCCTCAAAACCATTAGAAAGAGCCGCTGCGCGTTAGTCGCTCAACACTGAGGAAACCTGTGTTTGGAGAGTTGGTTAATAGCATTAATCAGTTGAGATATCACTTAAATAACTCGTCGTCTAACGCAGGAAACGCCTTGGAAAATAGATCTGTGCTTTTTCTTACTACAATGTGAGTGGAGTTTTCCAAGTCAAAGCCCATTGCAGTGATATTAGGGCCTTTCTGACACCAAAGTCCATCATTGTCCACAACAAATATATTTAAAAGCCAGAGACTCATAGTTTCTGTAAATCAGATCGGATTCCAGAAGTTTTAAGAGCTGATTGTTTTTCAGGGCTTCCAATCTTTATATCCAGTGAATTTGAGTTATTTGTAGCAGGCTGAGAGTTTGGGGCGTGGCTACTGTAACAGGGCGTGGCTACTGTAACAGGCTGAGAGTTTGGGGCGTGGCTACTGTAGCAGGCTGAGAGTTTGGGGCGTGGCTACTGTAACAGGCTGAGAGTTTGGGGCGTGGCTACTGTAGCAGGCTGAGAGTTTGGGGAGTGGCTACTGTAACAGGCTGAGAGTTTGGGGCGTGGCTACTGTAGCAGGCTGAGATATTGGGGGCGTGGCTACTTTAACAGGCTGAGAGTTTGGGGCGTGGCTACTGTAGCAGACTGAGAGTTTGGGGCGTGGCTACTGTAGCAGGTGGAGAGTTTGGGGAGTGGCTACTGTAACAGGCTGAGAGTTTGGGGCATGGCTACTGTAACAGGCTGAGAGTTTGGGGCGTGGCTACTGTAGCAGGCTGAGAGTTTGGGGCGTGGCTACTGTAGCAGGTGGAGAGTTTGGGGAGTGGCTACTGTAACAGGCTGAGAGTTTGGGGCGTGGCTACTGTAACAGGCTGAGAGTTTGGGGCGTGGCTACTGTAACGGGCTGAGAGTTTGGGGTGTGGCTACTGTAGCAGACAGAGTTTGGGGCTTGGTTACTGTAACAGGCTGAGAGATTGGGGGCGTGGCTACTTGAACAGGCTGAGAGTTTGGGGCGTGGCTACTGTAGCAGACTGAGAGTTTGGGGAGTGGCTACTGTAGCAGACTGAGAGTTTGGGGAGTGGCTACTGTAGCAGACTGAGAGTTTGGGGCAACAGTAAGTGATACTTGCCTTTAGAAAAGTAGGACAAAAACTGATTTGTGTGACAACTGAACAATCTTCCAGCATATATATGTGTCCTCGGCATGTATCAGTTTGTACCTCAGGGACATGACAAAACATTGTATCACAGAAAAACCTTGTCTTCTTTAATACTTCAGTCCACACACTAAAAAAACACAACACGTGTTTGTTTGTCTCTGTGTAAATATATCCCGTACAAATCACACTGAATTTGAGGTGTCCTGTCACAAGTTAATTCCCCTGTGCGATCATCTGAGGGAACAGTAGAATCCAGCTCTGAACATTTATAGCAGGACCCCGTCTGTTTTCCCCATCGCAGCGTTCAGACAGCAGCATAATCAAAGACAATCGCTCATCTGAGCAGAGGACAAATCCCACCAGGCACTGCTTCGCCTAATGATCGCTTCTGATGCTTTGTTACAAATCTAGTTGCATTTTATTACCCAAAGATGGCACTTAGATATCATGGAGAGAAACTTTTTACAATCCAATTCATTTTTTCATGTTGAATGTCCTATCTCACTTATAAATGCATGACATTATTGTAAATGTAAAATTGATTACAAATACCATTTCATTTTGGTGTTTACACGCGTTCCTCTGTTACTTTGGCAAAAACTGGTACACTCATAAAAAAATGTAATCCAAAAATCCAAAATAGGATTTTAGCAGCGAATGACATTCACACTTTAAAAAAAAGTCTTTTTTTTTGTATGTTTTTGTATCTTTCAATTCCACAAAAGGTTCTTTATAATGGAAAAAATGTTCTTCAAACTAAGAAAAAAGTTCACTGAAAGGCTCTTCTATGGCATTGTTGCAACAACAACAAAAAACCTTTTAGAACCTTTATTTTTGTTTAGAAGAACCTTTTTGGTTCTCCAAATAACTTTTCAGTGAAAAAATCTTGCTCGCACTTTAAAACAGGATGGATTCTGATTGCCTGTCAATGTTTGTATCATTCATCCACTGGAAAAAAAAAAATATATAAAAATGTTCTGAGAGTGATTCAGGCATTTAACCAAAAACCCATTCAGACGTGCTAAAATGAAACTCGTTTCCAGGTTTGGGGCTCATTCCTGCAGCACTCCATTCACGTTGGCAAGAAAGTGTCTGCTGAGCACATAGATGTACCATGATTACCCGTCCAATGGTCAAATCAGTTTCTGTGAAGACTTCTACCCTCTTTATTTGAAAGACATAGATTAAATCTGTGACATAAAGTACTCTGCACAATAACTGGCTGAATCATTCCTGTAATGCGATACCATTTGAACTCTGAGTTTGCGGATTATTTAAATTACACGGTGTACATATTTATGTTACGCTATTAAACTTTATTACTAATTGATTCGTTACACAACAGGATGAAATGAAGAGTTATTGCACAGTTAGCTTATAAGGTCTGTTTGCAATTTTCATAGTCAATTTCATATTTTGAAATCCATCAGATCCATATACTTACTGATGTTTATGCAGCTATTTTCCCTCCAAAATGATGTCACTTCCTGGAAGATGATGCCATTAGGTTTTTGGCTTTTGCCTGGCTGTTGTTAGGATTTTACTTAAAGACAGAATGGAAACTGATTACAAATTAAAACAATATTCTAAAACAAATAACATTTGAGTACAGAGAAAGCAAAATGATGAAGTAGTGGAAGTATTTTAATGTGTCAACTATATTATGACGTATGATATGGCCATTAAAATATAGGCTATTTGATAATAGCAGAAAGATCTGGCTATGCCAACTATTTAGTGATCCAGTGAGAATTTTTAATTGGCCAATTTAATTTGGAGTTTCATGGGAATTCAGCTGGTTAATTCTACTAACAGTGGCACGAACAAAGCATGTATAATTAGATCAAGGCAAGACCTTGTTCACCAGTTTCTGAGCATATTTGTCACATTGGTGGTTCTTTTATGCTAATGAGGTATTATGAATGAGATGGGGATTTTGAGAAGCTGTGAATCACAGTAGGAGAGTGAACTAATAATATCGTGGTTTCAGAAACACTGATGCCTTCTGTAGGTTTGCTCGGGGAAAAAGCCACTCTTGACCTTTCCTCAGATCACAGACCAGCCACACAGAGCTCCTGCCGGCATCTAATCACAATCTGTCCGCTGATAAAGTGCACAAACACACACATGCTGTATATACTCAGCCAGCTCCATGAAGCAGTTTCGCAGGGGTATTCATTTTTCTCTAAAAAGGGTGACATTAGAAGAGGGAACGTGAAGATCATCCAGCATGTGGAAAGGCTTCTCTGAACCGCCGCTCCTGACAGCACTATCCTTCAGTCTGTAAGAGACGTAAGGGAGATATTTTTCCTGAGCTTTCTAAAATAAATGTCCGTCAAAGGAGCCTGGGAACAACATTGCTGTTGGATAAACATACTGCCAAGGCTCTTGTGGGGTCAACTCATTAATTGCATTGTTTAAATTTGATTTGATTTACACTGACAAAACATCACACAATATATCCACTGTTTGGTAATGAGCATTATAAAGACATTCACAGAAGTTCAATATTTACAAAGTATGTAAGATTTATGTTAAAAATACATTATCCTAACCCAGTTTATTATTCATTGACTACTCTTAGTATGCCATTCATGGGTTTCTCTTCTCCACCAAAAGTGTGAACATTGAGACCCTCGGGCACCATCAAAACACTGAAAGCGTACACTCAGATCTGTCAATCACTTTGCAGCTCAACCAATAGCGAGAGTTTGGGGTGTGGCTACTTTTGCAGGCAGAGAGTTAAAATCAATAAAAGCATAACAATACCAATAATTAAAGCATTTTTCTCAGTAAGGTTTCAAGGCTCATTTGATGGGGCTATTTGTAAAATAGGCATTTTGTCTTGCTTTTTTGATTCACTATGTAAAAATTCTGTAAGTTTCATTACTTAAACCTCTCCCCAGACCTGTGTGCCATTTACTGTACAAACCCAGTCACAATTCCAGTGACTTTCTCAACCTGGAACTGAAAAACGAATTTTTACAAATTACATTTTTTCTAATTATATCTACATATCAATGCCTATTTAGTATTCAGCAATTTGATGGGGTGTTGGTACCCATTTCACATGCAAATATGTGAGCCAATCCTAGATCATTTACATACAGAAACAGTGAAGCTACAGTAGCAAAAACAGCCATGTTCATAATCATGAATAACTAAATGAAATGTAGATTTTTAGGAAAAATAATTAAAACTATGAATATTATTTCATGCAAAACTTAATCCTAACGGTCAGAGAGAAAGCAGACACTAGTCATGAAAAACAAAACTATGAATGTTTTAGTGCAAGAAACTGACACTTATGAGCAGACAAAAACCCTTTTAAATCTGTATGAGAATAGAGTACAACATTTTAAAATGACAGCAATAATTTTTCCAATCAAGAACTGATTCATTTTGTGATTGGTGAGCAATTAACAGCAGAGAGAGACAGAAACCCCTGATGTGCTGTTCTGACTCAATCGCTTGCTCTCTTCGTGTCTCGCACTTCTTCTGTTCATTCACGGGTCCCGTCACTTCTCTTAGTTCGCTATAAAAGCTCCTCTTAAAGTGGAAGTTGGGAGAGCAGCACAATGTGACTTTTCATAATGATCAGCCTGGTCAAACCAAACCCATAAATCACTCTAGCACAAATACAACCAAGCTGCACAATCCACTGCCTTTAAATATACAGGCGGCGTGAAAGTAGGTTTGAAAATCAATGCATTTCATTTCCGTCGCATGTTCCTTACGCCGCCTGCCCTCATTTTCATTCCGCTGACAATGGATATACGCAGCCTGAAACCTGGAAAAGTGCAAACAGAAGAGCAGAAAGATGTGGGTTTCTTTTTTTTTTATTGTGGCTTAATGGAAATTAAACCACATTGGCTCCTTTTAAAAGCCTTATAAACTCTCAGGCACAACAGCTGAAAGGGGATTCAATGTTTGGGTGGTGTCACATCTGACAGATACAGTACAAATAACATTTCCTGATTAACTACTGATAAAGTTTTCATAGTTACCAATACGTTTCAAGTTGGGATGAAACAAAAATAGCTACAGAATCCTCGATTGCAAAATGCCGGAAGTGACTCATCAAGGACGAGAATGTGTGAAGCATATTATTAGACCATTTTCAAAGGCTGTACGATATTGAAACTATTTAAAGTCCCCCTGTAGTCGATAATTGTATCCCTTAAAACTCATCTTTGATCACCAAAATGACATCTTTAAACGTTTTTTTCATTGAAAAAAAAAAATTCTTCATGCCTTAAAATATCTTGAATGTAACTCGACACCCTTGCCTCATTTAGTATGCGCAGTTCTATGAATATGCAAATGAGCCCCGCCTCCACTCACTCACTCAGCTCAGAGATCCACTGGTTGACGATCACACGTTGATCTGATTGGTTACAAGGTCGTTTGTGACGTCAGAAACACCAGCGATTTCAAAGCGTGTTTTTGAGACTGTCTTTGGTTCACTGCAGTTTTAAGGAGAAAATACTCAGCAATGGTGTCGACTTATGAACTTACACATGGTTTGTCTTAAAGCATATTAAAAACACCACATAGACACATAAACTACATTAAAAGCTGGATTTTCACCACAGGGGGACGTTACAAATCATTATTTAGCATAGTGCTTTTGTGAGATTCAGTTAAATAATATATAATAATATATATGCGCTGCAGGGTTCATGAAGCAAGTTACGTGTTTCTTCAAGCGTCTGCGAGCGGCTCAGTTCACAGTAAACGCTGTTCAACACAAACTCAGTCTCTGCATGTGATGTTCGTTTGAATTTCCAATAACGTACATTTGGGAACGCATATAAAGTCTGACGCGCTTTGTGTTTCATAGCAAACTCATCTCTGCATATATCCAGTGGATTGCTTGTTATGTTCATCTAGGAACACAAATCAAGACTTAGGGCCAATCCCAATTCTATTTTATACCCCTTCGCCTACCCCTAACCCTTGCCCCTTGAAACAGAGTGTTAAGGCGTAGGGGTGAAAATATTCCCCTAAGAAATGGGACACCACTACTACACCGTTACATGTCATTATACATCGTCGCTAGCGCCTACGTCACAGGAGATGCTCTAATGTTTATCACAAACTTCCAAGATGCCGTCGTCAGCTGTAGTCTTGCATGAGTTACAGCTATTTTTTGTATTTTTTTTTTAAAAAATTATTATTTTTTTCAAGACCTCCAGACGCGTTTACTTGCGGCGCGAATGAGGCGTTTAGTGCGGCGCGGTGGACACGAATTCGCCTCATTCGCGCGTCCACTTCGCTTCAAACTTTTGCTTTTTACACGCGTCATATTGTTAATGAACTTTAAAGAGTTTTTTGCAATCGTTTCTTTGAAGAACATGGCCGTAAATATGAACACAAGATTGACAAAGAAAATGATTATTGGCAGTCATGTTGCCTCTGTAGCCGGTGTATACAGGTACATTTCTCATACCCCTTCGTTTGAAGTGTGGTCCCGAAAAATCTTCGTTTCAAGGGCTATCTGGCCCTTCCCCTTCCCCCTACCCCTCCAACCAAATGAGAATTGAGACAGCCCTACCCCTTCACGTGCACACGCAAACCAGAGGGGAAGGGGAAAGTGAAGGGGTAAGGGGTAGAATTGGGATTGGCCCTTAATCTACTCCAACACAGGAATACACATCAATATGTTTCTAAACATGCAAACCGTTCAATCGCGATTACAAAATAAAAGTTTAAACAGTTTAAAAAGAGTTTGCATGTTTTGATGTCCACATGTTTTTGTTCAAGAAATTACAGTGGCTGAAGCATTTATATCATAAAGAAGCTGCCAAATATTAAAGATTAAGTAGAAATTTGAATTTAATGTTGTTTGGCCAATAATAAACAAGGATATGATCTGCTATAAAGTGTAACAACAACAATCACCAGTACATTTGTATTATATGTATGTATTATAGTATGTATGTATGTATGTATGTTTATTACATTATGTATTTTACCAGTGTTTTTTTTTTTTTTCTTCAATAAAACCATATGATTACTTGCACCAATTATTATTGCCTCTGTTATTAAACATATGTATTAAGCCATTTTAATGGTTATTGTTCACTCAGGTTTAAAAAAAATAAATAAAAATGATCCGTTTACTCAATTAACAAAATAATTCGATTTGACAACCCTACAATTAAGTGAACTTCTATTTCACAAGGGATTGAGAGATGTGGGCGTGGCACTCGTAAGTATATGCAGATGGGGGCGGAGTTTAAGTGTGTTAAACGATTGGAGGAGACCTGCATACTTTACCAGAGAGAAGTATGTCATTTCCACTGTTGATTAAACATTATGAGGTCAAAACATTATAAAAATGAAACATATGCACAGATGAATTGTCCACAATACGATATAACATAAATTTAGAAAATTGATTTTTATTTCATGCTGACTTCATTCTGAACTGTTTTCCATTCATTCAAAACAGAACTTGAAGTAAAGAACAACTCTGACCTTTTGAAGCTCTTATGTCCTCATATACTGTATTTCATTTCTTCAGCACACACTACAGCTCATTTGCAATCAAGCCCACCTAATGACGGTCACTATGGAGACCAACAGAACTGCTGCGGACCAACACTCTATTTCCATTTTTCCCTGAATGCAGCTGTTTGTTTGCTGCAGAAACTCAATGTTCTTGTCTGGATCTCTGTTTTGTATCTGGAATAGAAAGTACTTATTAGTGGTACTTGGAGTCACTATTTTAAGGTCAGTGATTTGAGCAAGCCTTTAAACATCACTGTAACTTGTCCTGCACAAACATGAATAAATCCTAAAATAATGTAAATAACATGCTAGCATGATTAACATGTTGTTTGCATGATGTTAACTTAACTAGCATGTCGCTAGCATCATGACAGCACGGTTAATGTTGTTTGCATTATGCTAACATGATTAGCATGTTGCTAGCATATTTTAGCAAGATTCTAGCATTATGCAAACATGGTTACAATGCCGTTAGTGTGATGCTAGCATGCTTAAAAAAATAATTTCTGTTGAACATGGATTGGATCCATTTAACATTGCATAATTTCTTGAACTGTATGAAATGACCTGAAATGACTAAGTTTAATTTATTTTCACTGTTTAATGTTAACACAATTAGCATGTTGCTACCCTGATGGTAGCATAATAAACATGTTGTTAACATTATGCTAACAAAATTAGCATGTTTCTAGCATCATGCTAGCACGATTAACATGTTTTCATCAATATTCTAATGTTTAACATTGTGCTAACACAGTTAACATAGGCTATATAACCTTTATTTAAACAGGAAAAGTCCCATTGAGACACAGTCACAACATGTCATTAACATGATGCTAGCACGCTTAATAATATGATTTAACATTTTGTTAGCATGATGCTAGCACATTTTTACTTGTTTTTTGTATAATGTTTTAATAATTAGTTAGGATTTTTAGCACTTGAGTCAAGTCATCTTCATTTATATAGCGCTTTTAACAATGTAGATTGTTTCAAAGCGGCTTTACAGTAACAAACGGATAATTTAAGGTAACAGAGATTGTTTTGGCTTTATAGCGGTTCTTGAATATATTTTCCGGCTAAAGTTAGTTTTGATTGATTCACTTCCGTCGCAAGGATCATTAGTTATTAAATTAGAGGCCGCTAAGACGACACCGTTCTCTCTACACAGACTTTAAACACGAACCTGTGAGAAACGCTGATGGCGCTCACGTGCACATCAAGAATTGAGTATACTTGAGTATATTCTTTTTAATTATATCCCTAATAAGCATACTTCTATTTTGTCAAGTGTTTGCCTACAGTTAGCACCAGTCTTGATGCACATATGACACACTGCATGTGTGATGAGGTTTATTTTAACCTCACTAAACACTCTCTGTGTTTGTTCTGCAGAATCAGGCCTTCCGTTACTTTCTTGTGAGAGCAATGTGTTGTTCACAGCGTCGCCGCTGCCAATATGCGACAGCAGACGGCGAGTGACTGTCCCGCAGAGTCCGTCTGTCCAGAGAGACTGCTAACATTCACACAATGACACACTGAAGGCATCCAACATTTGACACGTCTCATCACCTGTGTGACTCTCATTTAGAGCGAAATGGACGGAAATAAAAACGTACCTGACAGCTTTTCACAGGGAATAGCTACTTGTCAGGCTCTGATTTGAACATTCACAAAAATCACTATTTTCTAGAGCCGAATGACATGTCTAACTGCGGTTGTAATGATTGCTCAAGCCATCTGTGAAGTTATATAAATAAATCTAGATGTCAACCTGTGTTAGCAACATGCTAATATTAGCATCACCTAAAACATGCTAAGAACATACTAACAGATGTTATCAACATCTAGTGAATCGTTAAAACATGCTAGCATCATGCTAATGACATGTTAATGGTGTTAACAATGCTAGACATATTAACATCTTGCTAAAAACATGCTAATCGTGTTAGCTTCATGTAAGCAATTTGCTAATCGTGCTAGCATGATGATAGCAACATGTTAATTATGTTAGCATTATGTTAACAACTCATTTATTTTGTTAGCAAGAAGAAATTATTTTATGATGCAGCAATAAACTAGCTAGTATACCTTAATGCATGCATTTTTTTAACTTTGCTAATTTAAAACATGATCAAAACACTAATCCATTTTAATTACAAAAATTCAAGCAAGAGAGAAAGTGACCGGTATCGGAATCAGCCAATTGTTGTTGGTATCAATCAATCAATCAATCAATAAATAAATACATAAATACTAATAATAAATGTGGGTGTTTTCACAGCTGGATGGTTTGGATTGCTTGTTTGGGAATCTTCTGCCTTTTCCTCTTTTAGTTCAGTTCGTTTATGCGTATATGAACATCTCAGTCACGCTCGGATCCACACCAAAATAATCGTCCCGACATCACCTCAACTCTGGAGCTTGTGCTGAGAAAGCAATCCGACTCAATGGACCAAACTGTGTCATAATTCATTCATAATGGGAAAAGTGTTAGGGAAAAAGCAGCAGTGTCTGATTCTGTTGGTGAACACATTACTTATCGCAGTTAGAGAACCATGGAGCAACTCTTCTGATTGCTCTTCTCTTCAGGTGCATTGCACGAATGTTGTGTAGATGAAGCCTTGATTCCTGCTGTGACTCACACTTTCACTGGACTTCAGTAAAAGTGCAAAACCACAAAAAAAAACAACAACAAAAAAAAAACATATGCCTAATTTACTGTGTTTATCCAATTTATTTCTTTATCCAATTAATTTATTTATAAAAAAATAAAATTATTTAGTAAAAATAATTGTGTATATATATATATATATTTGTAATTTTTTAATTGTATGTCTAAATACAGTTTAATTTCTGCTGTAATTATGACTCAAGACTGTTTGAGGCAGGAAAAAGATTTCATTATGATTTCAGTTAACAATTTGATCAATATTTTAATTTAGATCCAAGTTATTTATTTTTTTGTATTTTATTGTTATATTATTTTTTATATATATTAGTAATATTTTATAAATTAGTTTCAAATGGGCTATATGTAAGAATTTTCATGTATTTATCTTTTTTTTCTTCTTTTTTTTGGTCATTATTATTGCCAGTATGTGAACGGCTTGTAATGAAACTTAAAAAAAAAAAAATGAGATCTTCTCCAACTTACTAGGTTGTCTATGAAAGCCTGTAGAATGATTGTAATGTGAAAGACACGGGGTGTTTTTGCCGGGAAAATCAAAAGCATGACGTTTATGCGTCCGAGAGCCTCTCTTTTATTCAGTGACACGTGAAACAATCGAATGCTTATACAATGTTCAGGATATTTTAACAATGTCTTTACTACCTTTCTGGGCCTTGAAAGTTGCAATGACGTTGCTGTCAATGGAGGGACAGAAAGCTCTGTGTTCCGAAGATGAACGAAGATCTTACGGGTTTGGAACGACATGAGGGAGAGTAATTAATGACGGAATTTTCATTTTTGGGCGAACTAACCCTTTAAGTCTTGTTGAGAACCACGGCTCTACAAACTCTATAAGAAAGCACTAGTTGTGGTGATGGACGCAGAAAGATAACCATAGCGCTAATGCTCCGTTAATTAGCTGCATATGAGCTGTTATAAAGCCAGAAGCTGAAAGGGCTCTAATAGAGCAGCTTATCTCACCATGGTGAGCTGACCTGGCATTGTGAGAGCTGTTTGTGTGCTCATGTGTAACACACACACACACACACACACACACACACACCTAATGCAGCGCGGCACAATAGAAACGGTGCAGATACCTCGTCCATTTTGGACACAATTACACTAAATAACTCTGAAAGAAGCTCATGTTTCATGGAGAGACCGAGGGAAAAGAGTTAGCAAATAAACGAAGTACAACTCAAACTTATAAAAGTGAACACATGGGAACCACATTGGAGGTTTCAATGGGAACCAAAGGTTTTACTGTAGTGTATAGCAGAACCTTGCAAACTCCACTTTTCATGCATTTAAAAAACACATAAATCATTAAAAAAATAAAAAAAATGAATCAGAATTGACCCTTATCTTCTGCCTTAAAGCAGTTCTGAATTATGTTTCTCCTAAAATTCCTCAACAGAAAAATAATGATGGGCTTCAAGGACTGTGATGGAAATGACAATAGTTACGCTCATGGGAACACATCATTTCCATCCAAACACAATGTTTAACTTAACACGCTGATTAGCATGAAACGCCTGAGAGTAAATGAACACGTTTATGGAAGGTGTGTTAGAGCCAAGAGCTGCCTCCTGATCCAAATGTAATGCTGTATAATGTGTCATTTTTAAGACAATAAATTAAAATTGGATTTTCACATTTTCTTGAGGAAGGTGTGTGTGTCGAGTGTATCGGGTGTTGTGCTGGTTGCCAGGCGGATGCTATGCAGTTGCTAAGGTGTTGTTGTTTTGGTTTTCATGTCACATTTATTTATATAGCGCTTTTTACAATACAGATTGTTGGAAAGCAGCTTTACAGAGACAACACGAAAATGATGCAAAGTGTCTGGTGTACAGCAGATCTAGAAGAAAATCGTGTCATTGTGCAGTTTAAGTTCCAATGCAAATCTACAAAAGAAAAAGAAAAGAAAAACACAAGAATGAACCTCACTGGTTCTCGCACGTCAAGCAAGCATGAGTTGATGAATGTTTATATGTGAATAAAAGCCTGAATTCAATATGTTCATCATATAAAGCAATAAAGTCTCTTCGAAAATTTTGGACTAAACCGTTCAATTCATATTGATTAGTTTTACGATTTCTCTATGAACTTTTTGAAGTATCAAAGTGGTACAGTAGTTGCGTAGCCTATCATTGGAGGGACAGAAATCTCTCAGATTTCATTTAAAATATCTTCATTTGTGTTCTGAAGATAAACGGAAGTCTTACAGCTTTGAAATGACATGAGGGTCAGTCTGTGGTTGAACTATCCCTTTAATAAAATGCTGTAAATGCTCATTGTTAGTTTATGCATTAATGAGACTTTGTTGTAAAGTGTTACATACATTACTGTTATTACTACGGTGAGTACATGTAACATGTAACAAGGACACCGTAAAATAAAGTGTTACCGGATTTTTTTCTCTATAGACATTCAAGGGAATGAATTGCCATCAGGAGAGATTAAACTGTGCAGGGAAACAGGACAGTGCAAAACATGTTATTCAGGGGTTTGTTCAAATCCCTAACCCGTGAGTAACTTCACATCCATTACTGATGTTTGTTGAGTGGGAGTAAATCTTCAATGCCGTGTTTCTTCTCCCTTAACATCCCGCGCTAATTCTGAAGACCCATCGTTCCACAACCGTACATCTGTTTTTCCGTATTCAGTGATTAAAATGGCTCCAAACAAACATGCGTGTTGCGATTCCTTCCCGCAGTGTGAATAAAGTCCCCGGAGACTCCGTTTCAGCCCACTCAGTGGTTTCGGCACTGCTTAACCCTGACATGTCTTCCAGCTCCATTTCTCTGCTAATTGCCAGCTCTTCCTGCCGGTAATTAACTAATCCCATCGTGGAGGATGATTATCTGGGGTTCGAGAGCGATGCGACATTATCCCACCCAATTCAGATGCTGTTGATTTTCACAGAGAGAGAATGTGGTTACGGATACGCAAAAGCATTCAGATGTCTTCAGCCGTACGGTTTATTACTTATTAATGTGTGTCTTCTTATGAGCTGTTTAACAGCTGGACTTTAGGTTACACTTTACTATAAGGTTCTGTTTAACATTAGTTTACTATATTAAACATGAACTAAGAATGATCAATACTTCTACGGCATGTATTATTCTTAATGTTAATTTCAGCATTTACTAAAACATTTATGTTTGTTAACTTTAGTAAATGCACACGAGCATGAACATTTTATGAACTAAGGTTATTAAAAGCTGCAAAAACGTACTGCCCATTGTTAGATAATGTTAGTTAAAGGATTAGTTCACTTCAGAATTAAAATGTCCTGATAATTTACTCTCCTTCACGTCATCCTAGATGTTCATGTCTTTTTTTTCTTCAGTGGAAAAGAAATTAAGAATTTTTGAGGAAAACATTCCAGGATGTTTCTCCATATAGTGTCTTCAATGGGGTCCAACGGGTTGAAGGTCCAAATGTGAGTTTCAGTGCAGCTTCAAAGTCTCGACACGATCCAGCCGAGGAATAAGTGTCTTATCTAGACAAACCATCCACCATTTTATAACAAAATAAACATGTATATATTTTTAAACACTAATGCTGGTCTTGCACTAGCTGTGATGTGCCACACATTATGTAATCAGGTTGAAAGGTCAAGCGTGACGTAGGCGTAAGAACCGACCTAGTGTTTACAAAGACAACGTGCAAACACTAAGGCCCTGTCCCATTTCTCCCCCCTTAAAACTTCCACTTGGTTTTGAGTGCCCTCGAAAGTAAAGTCCCCTCAACGAGGGGAAGTGGAGTTGAAGATCTTTCCCTATGAAATGGGACACCACTATATGCAAATTATATACATGCACATAACTATCCCAGTTATGATCAGGATATAAGTATCCATAATAATATGCTAGAAATCTAATAAAGTTCAAATGTAAAATAACACAGCATAGTTTATTATAGATAGATTAATGCTCATTAAAGCTAAAGTTATTCATTCAAGAACTGGGAGAAATTTTCTCTTTGCCTTTAGTTGTTTTATTCACATTAAAGGTGTAATCATTCGCAGGTTTATTAGACGCTGCCACTTTAAGACCGAATGCAGATCTAATAATACACATTTTCTCCCAACTATTCCACAACTAACTCCCATTTAAGACATAAACTGTGTTAAAGTGAATCTCCAAACCGGTCATTTAGCCATATTTTTGTCTGTATTTGATCGTTTAGACGCGCACATGAAACCCAAAGTATAGTTTGCTTGTCTAGTTGCAGTCTGTTTCCGAACGCGCGCCGCCATGGGAACAGGGTCAACGTCTCTTGCGCGGATCATTGTGCTTATAATTTTAATAGCTCTTTTTACAATCAAACACCTCCCGCAATTTATAATCAGCAGACACTGCATTTTACAACCATCACTGATTGTGCTCAGTGCTGTTTGGGTTTAACGTTATAGGGAGAAGTGAAGAAAAAGATGAAGCACTAGATGAACGCGGCTAGTTTTTAATAGTTTTACCTCACGTCTTCTTTTTATAGTAATTGGAAGCAAACATCGAAAATAAAATTAGATGAACTACCCAGATCAGATGTATATTTGATGGGCAGACTCTCTCGAAGCACTCGGCAGATATCAACATCGTATAGATAGCTTCGTGAAATATTTTCTAACATTAGTGTTCAGAACTTTACAGTCCATTGGCTGTGCATCAAACTAACATATTCCAACATATTTAGAAATTTTAACATGCTTATTTGCGAAAATATACTTACAATTCAATTGTTCCTTTCCAGCGGTGTCCGCCATCTTGTTTAAAAAATTTTACCGGCTTGCTGAGCCCGCAAGGTATTCTGGGTAATTTCATCTTCCACTTCGTTTTAAGCCTGCATCGGACCGCACTATGTTTTGAGGGTTGATTTTAAGGGGAGAATAGCACTCCCCCTTGCTCTTTAGAGTATTGGGACACCCTACCCCTACACGAGAACGCGCAAAAACAAGGGTTAGGGCAGAAATCTAGGGTAAGGGGAGGTATTGGGACAGGCCCTAAGTCAAACGCCATTTACCAAGAAAATAAAAAAATAAAAGGTAAAACAACGATGTTGGACAATTTTGAAGTTGGAGGAGAAATTGAGATGGAGTTTTTCACCCTACATTTGTGAACCGGACAACGCATGATTACGTAATGTGTGAACACATTTGTGGTTAAAAAGTATATATATTGTAATTCTTTTTATAAAATGTCCGCTGGTTTGTCTAGATGAGACTCTTATTCCTCGGCTGGATCGTGTCGGGACTTTGAAGCTGCACTGAAACTCTCATTTGGACCCCATTGAAGACACTATATGGAGAAACATCCTGGAATGTTTTCCTCAAAAACCTTAATTTCTTTTCGACAGAACATGTTTGATGACGTGGGGGAGAGTAAATTATCAGGACATTTTAATTCTGAAGTGAACTAATCCTTTAATGCACAATAACATATGAGACGCTTGTAAAGCGTTACCAGAAAAGCAATATAAAAGGGTGAACCTGCAAGTCAGGGTAAAAATAAGAAATTTAATTTTGCTTAATGAAAATGAAGCCTATGTGCATTTGTTTACTTTATAAAAATATCATCTTAAAAAAATATTAAATTTAAAAAAAAAATAATATCATCTTAAAAAAATCTTCGGTTTTCAGTACTGTGAGAAAATGTTATTGAATTATGTAGAGTACACAACATATTGACAGCATCTGAAACTCAATGTTGTTTAGTTCCCAGCGTTTTTCAAGATATCTTCTTTAATGTTCCACAGATGATGGAAAGAATTTAAGCACACTTGCTTTTCCTCTCGTCCCAACGCTCTCCGATCCAGTGATATTTATCCCTACATCTACTGACAAACAGATGCTATTTAAGAGGTTTATTTTAGGAAGTCTTCAGTCAAGCATGAATCAAACTCGTGACCTCCGGCACGTACAACAAGATCAAGTCACATCAGCTCATAGTGAATATAGAAATATGTCATATTAAATCCAATTCTGTGTATTCCAGCTTGACTCGGCTCACACCCTCAAAAGCAGTTCACACACACCGTCTCAAAAACAAACTTGGAGAAACTGTGTAATGATCCATTTATAACCGAAACCTAGATAGAAGTCACTCAGACACTCAGAGGAATTGAATTAGCATCTAATCTTAACAAGTATGACATATGGGAAGACTTTAGTTTAGGGTCCAATTCCCAGATGGTAAAAAACGCTGGGTTGTTTTTAACCCAACCATGGGTTACATATATTGGGTCATTATGTTGGGTTATTTATAAAAATGTTGGGTCACTTTAAACATCATTGGGTAATTTCTAGTAATAACCAGGCTGTTGGGTTAAATATGGGTTACGCAGCGACGGTTCAAATTTATTAGTTTCTTATTAGCATGCATATTATTAGGATACTGGCTGATTATTAGTACTTATAAAGCACATATTAATGCCTTATTCTGCATCCCTTAATCCTACCCAATACCTACACTTAAAAACTACACTACTAACTATTACTAAGCAGTAATTAGGAGTTTATTAAGGCATAAGTTATAGTTAATAGTTAGTTAATAGTGAGAACTGGACCCTAAACTAAAGTCTGACCACAATATTAAATTAGCCTGAGCTAACATGAGCTAACAATGAACAGCTGTAGATTAATAATGGTAAGATTAATAAATACCGTAACAAATTAATTGCTCATTATTAGCTGATTTTAGTTAATACATTATTTATTATTACTTTCCCATAATGTACTGCAAGTAATACAGTAATGCATGTAAAATAGTTATATTTTATTAAATATGTACTCTGCATTTGTACAGCACGATATTTATACACTGTGTTTCCGATTGTTGTTTGTTGTTGTAGCACACGCACATTTATGTGTTTGGATTTAAATATCAGTATATTGACCCTATATAAATAAACACTGCAATAATAACACAATGAAAGCATGTTTCTGAACAACTTAAGAGACAGAAATCCTTTGTGGATCGTAATCTTTTTTGTCTAAATTCTACACTGGAAAAAACAACATCCACTAATAATCTTTGTTTTATTTACAACTATATATATATATATATATATATATTTTTTTTTTTTTTTTTCACACAGTGTAAAGAATATTTGGAACTACACAATTACTAAAGTGATGCATTAATGTTACACTATAACATATTTCAGTTACAATTTAATGATAAATTTAAGTTCTGAGTGATATTAATTAACAACATATACTTATAGGGTTTGGGTTTGATTTAGTTGCATGTAATTATGCATATTTTAGTTAATATAACTACATGTAACGTGTAACAAGGACAAGCATTTCCAAAAAATAAATCCCTATTTTCTCTATTCCAGGATAATGTCCCAGGCATTTTTTTTCACACATAAAACATAAAATTGATTTTAAAAAAGTAGAATGTATAAGGAAGAAATGTCGTAGTGTAAACAGTCAAGTATTCTCTTTTCATGCATTACAGTTATAAATAATTAGTAACTGAGTGACCATAAATATTCCAATGTCATGATAACCAAAGAACACATGTTAAAAGTATCGTATTGCACGAAACATCAGCATGAGATCCAGACAGGCTTCGTGAGAAAAGCGAGGTAGGCAACACACTGATTAGGGCACTTGTCATGCTTTCTGTGCACTTCGATGGACAGAAGTGTGTCTGATTATTTCTCACCTTGACTGTGACCTTTTATTCCCTCCCTCTCGTCTTGTTAACTCCCTCTCACCCCGTTCGGTGTGTGTGTGTGTGTGTGTGTGTGTGTGTGTGTGTGTGTGTGTGTGTGTGTGTGTGCACGCATTCCACATTTCCCTCACTTCCCTGTGCTATCTGTGGACTGCATCTAAATCAGCCACCTCTGCTCCATCTAATTACTGCAGGATCAAGCAAACCCATTCAGCCCGGCACACTTGGACAAAGGATTTGTCTCTGGCTTAAAACAAAAGGCTGAGATAGCGGGCTGCCCTCCACCGTGGCATTCACACACACACACACACACACACACACTCTGAATATATGAGGCTGCTCAGCCTGTCACGGGAAGGCATTGTGTCCCCGCGTGAGATCGATATCTGGACGTTTTCATTTAGTCCTAAAGAATATTGGGTTTCAAAAGTGCACGCCTGAGAGAAGAAACGTGGAGAGCTGAGAATGTGGGCCAAGATATCTATTTAAAGGAATAGCTCACCCCAAAAATGAAAAGGTTACACTTTATTTCAATAGTCTACTTTAGCAACTACATGTCGACTAACTCTCGTTAGAGTATTAGTAGTTCGGGTTACTTGCAAAGTTACTTGTAGTCAGTAAAATGTCTAAAGTTGTTTAACGAAATAAAGTTTTACCAGTAAAAATTCTGTTATTATTTGCCCTCATGTATGCTATTTTTTTTTTTTTTTTTTTTTTGTGAAGCACAAAATGCATTTATGATCGTAGAATCTTTAGAAGAATTTTTTGTAAATCTTTACAAAAAATAATGTGTGCAAACTATTTTCACTCAGGAATTGCTAGTGAATTTTACAATTACAAACAGAAAGTAACACACTGAATTAAACATGCAATTTTGAAGAAGAAACACTGAAATAGTATTTTCTTTAACTTTGAAAAATCATTTAAAAAAATGCATTCGCAACCAATCAATCAAAAATCACAGCCAATCAGAAGAGAGTGTGGGCGGAGTCTCTCTGCAAGCGCACTGCACTCACAACCAATCAATCAAAACTCACAGCCAATCAGAAGAGAGTGTGGGCGGAGTCTCTCTGCAAGCGCACTGCACTCACAACCAATCAATCAAAATCACAGCCAATCAGAAGAGAGTGTGGGCGGAGTCTCTCTGCAAACGCACTGCACTCACAACCAATTAATAAAAAATCACAGCCAATCAGAAGAGAGTGTGGGCGGAGTCTCTCTGCAAACGCACTGCACTCCCAACCAATCAATCAAAACTCACAGCCAATCAGAAGAGAGTGTGGGCGGAGTCTCTCTGCAAGTGCACTGCACTCCCAACCAATCAATCAAAAGTCACAGCCAATCAGAAGAGAGTGTGGGTGGAGTCTCTCTGCAAGTGCACTGCACTCACAACCAATCAATCAAAACTCATAGCCAATCAGAAGAGAGTGTGGGTGGAGTCTCTCTGCAAGTGCACTGCACTCACAACCAATCAATCAAAACTCATAGCCAATCAGAAGAGAGTGTGGGCGGAGTCTCTCTGCAAGTGCACTGCACTCACAAACCAATCAATCAAAACTCACAGAATCGCAGTCCCTCATTGCCTCCTCTGATTAACATGAAAAACATGCCTTCTATCACGTCGTGGCGTCACATGCGTCTGGTTAGGACACGGTGTAATTGAGGACAGGGTTTTGATTTTTGGGGTTAAATATTTCAATAAATGCAATGTGCACTATATAGCATTCACTACAGTCAACTAATATATTCAGCTAAAGCACCAATGTGAATTGTCATATACAAAATAGCATGAAGACTTTAGTAGATCACGGCAAATTGCAGTTGCAGATGTAAAAACGAGCCTGAATATCATAAGTGCACCACTTCACGTCCGCGAGTTGAGCATGAAAAACATGCCATGACCATGATAATTAGTTAACGTGTTATTATACGCTGCTCTGGTGAAGCGAGTCAAGTGGCAGCCTGACAGGTGGAAATTAGCAATCTTGCACCTCCAACCAGAGTGCATTTGGTTCACGTTTATTTTTGGAAGTAGTCATTTTATCCCGGAGCTCATGAAACCTCAGTAAAGCAATGCAAACCAACACCTGAACACCGGTGAGACTGAGATCTCATGCGGATCCACGCCGGGTTCCTCTCAGAGGGCAAGCGGGGACGTGGGTAATATGAGATCGCTCTCATAAAGACCCGTTTCAATTATTAACCACCTCTGCTTTCTCATTACTGCTGAGATTGTAGACACCCTGCAATTAATTCTTAGCATTAGATTTCTACGTCTAGCCAGTGTAATAATTAAATGTTATCAAGTAAAACCATAAGTTGCCAAGATGATTAGGAGTTTGATTAGGACTCTCCTAAAATATGAGGATTCTTTGGGATTGGGAAGATTGGGAATGGTTTAAAATTTCATTTTATAAATACTTTTATTGTAAAACCTTATAATTTTGCTGTGAGATATTGTCAAATGTATGTTTTTTTGCAAGTAAAAACTATAAATCGCTGTATTATTAATGGTGAAAGACTTTCCCAGAAGCCCCTGAGCAACATATCACATATATTATATTTTATTTAAATAGATGTTTGGTTTTTTTTTAATATATTTTTCTTATTGATTTAATGTACATGAGGGTATTTTGTGTTACATTTTTATCTTATTTAGTTAATAATTTTTTTTTTTATTTTTTTTTTTTTATTGCACAAGTTTAATGCAGAAAGGCGTCAAATAGACGATTTAATGTTATCTGTGTTATGTTTCATCTGCAACAACATTGTGAATATTTATAAACACATTAATAGCACATTAGCCAATGGAATATAACACCTGTCTTTATGAACGAGTCATTGAATCACTTACTCAACCGATTTGTACAAAAACACTGAATGATTCAAGAACAAGTCAACACTTTTGTTTGATGCTCAATGTGGTTTCTGCTTTGGCTAATTTCCCATCTATAGTCCAGTAACTTTTGGAAATGGCCCATTGCAAGTTCTAACGTGATGTTTTCTCATTTTTGTAATGGCATCTTTTGAATTAGCAATGTCCCAAAGGCAAATACTTACAAAGGATTACATTAACATACTTAAAATCAATGCAACAAAATCTTCAGAATTGTTGCTTCTCTTGCTCAAATAACACTTTACAATGGAAGCTTGTTTCCGCCACAGAATAAAACATTTTAAAAGATAATTGTGACCTTTTAATCTCACAATTGCTTTATCTCAAAATAGTCCGAATTGCGATATATAATGTCGCAATTGCGTGTTATAAAGTCAGAATTGTGTGATATAAAGTCGCAGTTGTGTGTTATAAAGTCAGAATTGTGTGATATAAAGTCAGAATTGTGTGATATAAAGTCAGAATTGTGTGTTATAAAGTCAGAATTGTGTGATATAAAGTCAGAATTGTGTGTTATAAAGTCAGAATTGCGATAAAGTCGCAATTGTGTGATATAAAGTCAGAATTGTGTGTTATAAAGTCAGAATTGTGTGATATAAAGTCAGAATTGTGTGATATAAAGTCAGAATTGTGTGTTATAAAGTCAGAATTGTGTGATATAAAGTCAGAATTGTGTGATATAGTCAGAATTGTGTGATATAAAGTCAGAATTGTGTGTTATAAAGTCAGAATTGTGTGATATAAAGTCAGAATTGTGTGATATAAAGTCAGAATTGTGTGATATAAAGTCAGAATTGTGTGTTATAAAGTCAGAATTGTGTTATAAAGTCAGAATTGTGTGATATAAAGTCAGAATTGTGTGTTATAAAGTCAGAATTGCGATAAAGTCGCAATTGTGTGATATAAAGTCAGAATTGTGTGTTATAAAGTCAGAATTGTGTGATATAAAGTCAGAATTGTGTGATATAAAGTCAGAATTGTGTGATATAAAGTCAGAATTGTGTGTTATAAAGTCAGAATTGTGTGTTATAAAGTCAGAACTGTGTGATATAAAGTCGCAGTTGTGTGTTATAAAGTCTGAATTGTGTGATAAAAAGTCAGAATTGCGTGATATAAAGTCAGAATTGTGTGTTATAAAGTCAGAATTGTGTGTTATAAAGTCAGAATTGTGTGTTATAAAGTCAGAATTGCGATAGTCGCAATTGTGTGTTATAAAGTCAGAATTGTGAGTTATAAAGTCAGAATTGTGTGATATAAAGTCGCAGTTGTGTGTTATAAAGTCTGAATTGTGTGTTATAAAGTCAGAATTGTGTGTTATAAAGTCAGAATTGTGTGTTATAAAGTCAGAATTGCGATAGTCGCAATTGTGTGTTATAAAGTCAGAATTGTGAGTTATAAAGTCAGAATTGTGTGATATAAAGTCGCAGTTGTGTGTTATAAAGTCAGAATTGCGAGATATAAAGTCAGAATTGTGAGATATAAAGTCAGAATTGCGTGATATAAAGTCAGAATTGCGAGATATAAAGTCAGAATTGCGTGATATAAAGTCAGAATTGTGTGTTATAAAGTCAGAATTGCAAGATATAAAGTCAGAATTGTGTGTTATAAAGTCAGAATTGCGATAAAGTCGCAGTTGTGTGTTATAAAGTCTGAATTGTGTGATATAAAGTCAGAATTGCGTGATATAAAGTCAGAATTGTGTGTTATAAAGTCAGAATTGCGATAAAGTCGCAGTTGTGTGTTATAAAGTCAGAATTGTGTGTTATAAAGTCAGAATTGTGTGTTATAAAGTCAGAATTGCGATAAAGTCGCAATTGTGTGTTATAAAATCAGAATTGTGTGTTATAAAGTCAGAATTGCGAGATATAAAGTCAGAATTGTGTGTTATAAAGTCAGAATTGCGAGATATAAAATCAGAATTGTGTGTTATAAAGTCAGAATTGCGAGATATAAAGTCAGAATTGTTTGTTATAAAGTCAGAATTATGTAATATAAAGTCGTACGTGTTCCATACATTACAAACAACAGCACAACACAATATTTTGAGTCCGGATAAGGTAATGCATGTGAATGAATGAACTTCTAGGCTCTTGTAGCTCAAAGACTTTCATTCCTGTCGCCGCTATCTCGAGCCTCACCATTTGTCCCATTCACTTCTCTCTGAATGCGATGTGCACTCCAGTAATTGTACATACAGTATGTAGGGCTCAGCTGGGGCTGACAGACGGATATTTCATTTGAAGAAGAGCTGCTTTATTGCTCCGTGAAGTAAATACATCTGTGTGCATTCGATTTGAGAGAAATGTAAGATTGAAGATATACGCCGCTGTCACTAGACAAAAGAAAAACAACTTAAAATAGGACGCTTGTGCTGGAAAGTGCTGATCTTCAAGAGCAGAAGTTGTCGAGGCAGGTGCGCGGACTTCTGCTAAATTGGCACTTGTGGAAATGCTGCTTGACATCTGTTATGTGTCGAGGTTAAAATGAGAAAGCTGCAATTTCTGACCTAAGTTTAGCAGCCTAAGTTGCTGTATGAGCAAAACTGCAGTTTGTTCTGGACATTTCTGCAAAAATGTATTCTTATTTCATTTTCATTACATAAATCAGATGACTGGCTTCTCTTGTATGGGAAATAAAAACTTTTTAACAAAGAATGAACGATCCTGAGTCTCTCTCACACCTTTTCAACTAGGCTTGGGTATCGAGTATCGAGTATCGATTGGAACCGGGACTAGCTTTGCGATTTTCCCGGAATCGTTCAAAAGTTTAAATTTCGATTCCTAGTTTCGATTCCCAGTCTGCCGACCGGAAGAAGACACCGCTGTTAGGGGCTGTTTACACCTGGTCACTTCATGCGTTTTCTCAGATTGGATAGCTATCTGATTAATCAAAACGATTCCATTTACACCTGGTCACATAAATGTGTTTTTGCGAAACGGATTTAAATCCGATCTTCAATTCCCGCGCTATATGCAGATTGTGCACGTCACTGAAAGCAACAGATATGAGCTGCATTTTATTGATCATCAGCTAATTTCAAAATCAAAGACCGCAATAAGAGAGAGTGACAACAGCCCTGGTAAGATCATTTCTTTCTTTACTTTTAATGATGATGATTATGTGTTAAGCGTCTGCGACTTACTTTCACTTTACTTTGCAATAGTTTGCACGTTGGCTTAATGAACAGATGCTCAGCTTCTCATCTGCGGTGACGCGCGTGTTCCAGTATCGTCGTATCTGGCTATTACATTACATAGCCTATAACACGCTCTCACACGTTTATTTATTTATTTTTTTTTGCATTTTTGGGAGGAGGACAATTTACATATGTGGTTTCAACAACCAGATGCATTTACACTTGTCCAGTTTCGTCTGGAATGCGGCCCAGGCCACCTCCTGAAGTGGTTTGAGCGATCGGATTCATTTTACTCACGTTCCCCTATTAACTCACAGTGCCTCATAAAATGTATTCAGAGCAAACAACCCTGACGTTAAACTTTAAAAACGTACTTATATGATGTTTTCTTATTCTTCGGTATCTTGCAAGTTACAACCATATTCTCTCGTCCTCTGCTCGTTCGTTTGAAAACTGCGCGCGATGCCGGCGAACGTAAAATAAATAAATAAATAAATGATGAAAACACATTTACACATGAGTGTAAACAACCTTATTTAGCCTATTTTACCTGATAGCCCATTTAGGTCAGACTATTTCCTTCAGAAAGACCGTTGGTTAGCTAGCTCATTTAAAATATCCTAAAAAAATTGTTTAAAATAGATTTGATATTTATATTGTACTGTAGTTGAAAACAGCCCTGTGAGAAATTCATAGTAAAGTTCATAAAAAGTAAAAAATTCATAGAATTAAAATTGATCTAAACTTTTTTGACCCTACCTCTTAAAAGAATCGGAATCGAGAATCGTTAAGAACCGGAATCGAAACAAGGAATTGGAATCGGAATCGGAATCGTTCAAATTCAAACGATACCCAACCCTATTTTCAACTCCCTGATCAACACGCAGATCGCAACTCTCATAAATATTTACGTTTCATATAAAAATTGTCAATTTTTTGCTTAGATTACATTAGGCGATTGCAGACTTTAAAGTGCAATAATAGACATTTTAGCATTTATATTGGATTTGTGGTCGAAAAACACGGACAACTGATCGAGCCGATCACACAAACCCCTGGACCATCTGAGGACGGGCAGTGGGAAATCCTAACCTTATAAACACTCACAGTCTTAAAGTCGGCATGAGATCAAAATGGACAATTCTTGCTTTTTTTTTTTTTTAATGGAATATTGCAGTATGTATTCTAAATCATTTATCCGTGCACATCATTATTATTGTTTTATATCCATGTGCCTAATAATCTTATCACATCCCTTCTCTTCTCTGATGATGTGGGCGGGGCAACCTGTCACTCACATGAAAACAGCCAATAGCAAACCACAACCATCCAATCATCCAATCAATTCCCCACAGACACAATCAAGCCCCGCCCACATTTGTTGTTGTTCCAGAAGCGTTTCACTCGGATATACGGCACAATATGGAAGAAAAGACCAGCACGACTTCTGCTTCATGCCAATTTTACAGATCTTTACAGGGGAATATCATAAAACATGCACAGGTCATTTTTCAGTTCAAAAGATAAAGAAAAAATAAGAAATATCTTCTCAGTACAGCAATGAGACAACGTTATATAAGTATTAAATATTATTACACTGTACTATATAGTGTTGTATCACCTTTAATTTCTGTTGTTGTTTAATATAATATAATTTCTGATGTTGCTTCCAACCCTCAAATAATGCTGAAAAACTGTATAGGGTATGTCCACTGATGATCATTTTCTTCACAATAATACAATATACAATAAAATACAGTTTTTCATTTATTAAGGGAAAGCGTTTTATAATCTCACACAAATATTTTGAGCACCCCATGTTTCAGTTTTCTTGAAATTCCCTTTTGCAGTGTTTTCAATTGAGTAGGCTTTGAATTAAAAGTAATGAATTAAAAAAATATATATACTAAAGTCAACATTATCTGTATTAAGTTTATTGTTTTAATATATAAATATATATATATATATATATATATATATATATATATATATATATATATATATATATATATATATATACACCCTGCGACCTGCATCATATCATGATATTTTATTCTGTGGTGATATTCTGAACACATTGTAAAAGTCCTGCCATTTTTTTTCTTCTCCAATATTTCATCTACAATAACCAATTTCCAAGGAATATATTAAATGGCATCAATTGTTTTGGGTACATTGTTGTTGTTTGCAACATGTTTATCATTATTTCAATTCAAATATATATTCAAATTTGAGGTTTACCTGATCAACAAAATAAGAGGCTGGCCAGAAAAAAAAATGGTGTATAAATGATGAAGCTTGGCAAGTAGCAGATATTTAATGTAAAACAAATAGTAATTTTATTGAAAAAGCATTTTGTTTTTGTACTTTTTTGTTGATGTGAAACATGCTCCTGGGAAGGCGGGACTTACTTTATCAGAGCAGATATCAAATATTATCAAATATTATTTATATAATACCAGCAACCGGTCACTACACTCTCTGTAGTGGTCCAAAATCCATAATTCCCTGAAATTCAAAACAATTACACTCTCAATACATAAAGGCTAATGGGCTTTTGCTTATTAGCAGCACACACTGTCGTTTGATTTTATTGTTGAGCAATCTAACTCCTTTTATTATTATGGTGCTGCAGAAAGAAAATGGCACTCTCTCTCTACAAATATATACCATAAAACACATCAGACTAGAACAGTTAGTTTGTCCATTAGCTTATGGAGTTTGATAGCCAGAAGCACATTTGGAATATTCCTTGTACAGCACCAGGTTTATTGTGAAACCTTTACATGAACTGAAACTCCTCGACACTAGATGGCGACACATTTTTGAGACTTTTTTTAGTTTAGTTGCCAATTAAGATGAATGTGCTGTGTTTAAGTTCTGGCCGATGTCAAGTTAAAGTCTAACTTTAGTTAGTGTGTAATGTTGCTGTTTGAGCATAAACAACATCTGCAAAGTTACGACGCTCAAAGTTCAAAGCAAAGGGAGATATTTGCTTTTAAAGAAATCGCTTTTTAAGGACTACAACAAACGGCTGGTAGAGACTACACAACATTACTCCCGGGTTAGTGACATCACCAACACTAAAATTTACATAAACCCTGAACACGATTTATAGATTATCAAGACAGAATATGCTAATCAATGACTAGAAGATAACTACACATCAGCTTCATAAATTCATCAACTAACCGTTCAGAAATGTCCTGTTGCTTCTACATGTTGTCACTTCTTCTTGAGTCTCTCCATCTTTGTCTGACTCCGGTTTGAACATAAAAGGCTTAAAGTTTTTGAAATTTTCAGTGCATGTCTGTGTGAGGTAAAAGGACACAAGCTGTTGAAGCTCCGCCCCCTGTGCCGGGAGCAGCAGCTCATTTGCATTTAAAGGAACAGACACAAAACGGTGCGTTTTTGCTCACCCTCAAAAAGTGACAATTCTAACATGCTATATAACAATATCTGTGGGGTATTTTGAGCTACAATTTCACACACACACACTCTGGGGACATCAGAGACTTATTTTACATCTTGTGAAAAGGGCATTATACCACCCCTTTAAAAGTTTCCTTTTTTATTGTTTGACTGAGTATTTCTGTTTCATTCATTCAAGTCTTGCTGCTTTCCTGCTATCTGTAATATATAGATGGATAGATACATGTTGAGGTTTGCATCACAAAGTTGTCTAAATATTAATTTGTTGGTGAGTCTACTTTTCTAGATAGACTTCCGGTTATACATTACCAACATCATTCCTGTGGGTGAAGTTTTCTCCATGTAAATAGTGACTTTTTGAGTAGTTATTTCACATCTGAATGGGTGTCCTCATATAATGCAAAAAAAAGTAAAACAACCCGATGTAACAAAATTGGATTTTTATCCAATCTTACCACAGACAGGGTTTTTAAGCAAATCTGATTACACTGGTAGTTGCATATTTGAACATATTCTTGATTTGCAGTGCTGTGCATATGCCACATATTTCCACTTTTCTCTTTATGTCTGAGGGAAAGTCAGAATGATTTTCGGTGCTGACTCACAGCATGTTGCAGAGCTCAATAGAGCTTAACTCGTTTTTAACCCAGAATATTCCTTTAATGTTGGGCTATGTTCCAAAAACGGTTTAATATGAAGGGTCCTGGTAAATCCAGCTCATGCAGTGTTCGTTTGAGAGCGATTCCTGGAAAATGAAAGATTAAAAGTGACAGAACCACAGTTGGTTGATTGAAATCCTGGCTAACACAGTCACAGTGGGGTCCAAAAGTCTCAGACCGCTAGTGCAAATGCTTGTTTTATGAATTTAAATCAAATTAAATTATCAGCATAACAATTTGAGTGATGAGTTGCAGTGAGAAATACATTGAGAAGCTTCAAGTCCATTTGTAACTTGAATGTGCAAGGCTTCCGGTCTCATCCGCTTCCAGTTATTTTAGCTGTACAAAAACAATCGGTTATCGGAGAGTCACTGTTTACATGAAGCAAATTTCACCCACAGGAATTATCTCGATAATGTCTAACCAGAAGTCTACCTAGAACAGTATGAATGTGTTGTTAACTAAAAACCTTATTATATAGTTCAAGTGACCCATTTTTTCCTCCCATGTGCCACAGATCCAAGAACATGTCAGCTGGGAAGAAGCACATGGATTCTGATATTCTCAGATCGGTTTCAGGCCTCATTCATATGTGCAAACAAATCTGATATGAATCGTATTCATGCATTTGTATCTACAATGCAAGCGGACGGATCAGATATTCCCTGTCAATGCGAGTTGTAAGTCAACTCACACGATCACATGACTCTTTTCCGACGAAGGCTCAACCCAATGCTTTGCTGACCATTAAAGATAGTGTGTAAAGCAAACGCTTGTATTATCGTCTGCGTCTGTTGCCGTTTTTACTTCCTTTTCGGCCTGTGCTTTTCCGGGTGAGTACGTCTCTCTTGGGTTGTTTCGCCAAGTGTATAGTGTAAATGCAGATATTGGATATGGGTTACTTTTAAAAGAAGGTGTAAGCTGGATATAGTCAACAAACAGGAATTGGGCATCAAGACCTGCAGTGAAACGCGGCCTAAAGTAAATGTGTTGTTAAATCTGTCCATTAAGAGCATCTTGAGCTTCAACGGAAAAAAAAGGAAATTCTGACAATCTTACAGAAAAAACACATGAACTTCACATATGCACATGTTCACATCTTGTACATGTGTTTTGCACTTGTGAAAACATGTTAAAAGCATGTGTGAACCCATGTGATCACAGTGGAAACATGTAAATTCTCATGTAAAACACATCTGATCACGGGTGAAACACACGTAAAATTCCCATATGAAACCCATGAGATCACATGTGAAATATGTATATTCTCATGTGAAACACATCTGATCACAGGTGAAACACACGTAAAATTCCCAAGTGAATCCCATGTGAAACCCATAAGATCACGTGAAACATATAAATTCCCATCTGAAACACGTGAGATCCTGTGAAACATGTAAAATTCACATGTGGAACCCATGAGATCACTTGTAAAATGCATGTTTTTTTTTGTTCGTTTTTTTTCTGTAAGGGATTTCTACGGAGCCCCTGAAGGGACCTTTGCAAAAATAAAAAATATACAGACTTTCGTGTGCTCACGAGAAACTTTCGCGGAGGACGAGAAAACTATCGCGTGCGTGCGTTACATTTTCCAGTTTGCGTTATAGTGTCATTACTACCAATGTGGGAATAGGGATGAGATGAGAGTGTGCTTGGAGCATGCCTCCAGAGACGTGTCTTAGGGAGATGAGAGGGTGTCTCATGGTCTTATGAATAAATTTGGTGTTATATCGCTAGTGTAGGGAAAAAAGCATGAATATCTCTATTAGCTGCAAAGTACTAGTCATTGCAGGCCGCAAAAAAACTACATTTAAGATTACACTAAAAACTGAAATGAATTGTAATTAATTAAAAACCATCATTAATGACAAAGCATTATATCATCAGCAGTTGACACAACACTTAATGTTTTATTTTAATTAAACAACATACAAATATTTATAATTAAATTCATGTTGTCTGTTCATATTAAATTCATATGCATACATCAGTTACAATTCAAGTCTTATCATAACTGGTATAACCTGAAAGTCAAAGAAAGAAAACATCTGTATTTTACACTTCCTTTAGACCATATACAATATCACTCAATATTACTATTAAATACTATGGTAATGTCGCAAATGGATCCTATACCTGTGCCGACATTCCCTTCTTTGCATTCTCTCATAAAATAACCTTTTTATCATAGTAAAATCTACATAGCCTATCATTCCCAACAAAAGTATTGTTTAGCGGCAAACGTGTTGAAGATTAGTGGACAGGCAGTCGATTCATTAAATAAGATATTTCCTCACAAAAACGCTTCTGTGAAGCCTCTTCTCCATCTCCATTGATGTCCATTACAAAAACAAACAGACTCTGGTCTCCTTTCCTTTATCTGGCTGAAGGTTGCAGGCTTGTCTTCTAGTGGCTTTTATGCATCCAACTGTATCCATACACTCTCATCTCAGCCCTTTTCCCACATTTGTAGTAATGACACTATAACGCAAACTGGAAATTGTAACGCGTGAGCACGCGAAAGTCTGTGTATTTTTTAGTTTTGAAGTTCCCAACAATAGTCCTGGTAAATAAACGACATTGATTATTACATTTTGTTTTAAGAACAAATAATGCGACCCAATTAAATACTGAATTAATTACAAACTAGCTAGTATGTGAACTTCACATCACAAGTTAAAGGATCTTCCAAAGGTTTGGTGGGTAACACTTTATTTCACAGTGTCCTTTGTTACATCCAGTAATAACAGCATAACTACATGCAACTAACTCAACATGTTGGCAATTAACATCACGTATACTTAAAAGAACAAGGAAACCTTAAAGTGAAGTGTCTCTAAACAGCATGTAAACACTGTTCCTCCTCATGGCGAGTTCAGCACAAGAGAGCAGTCAACAGCGATGTGTCAGAACAGATTACTGATCTAAAGCCATTTAATTATTCTCTGGTAACGCGCCTTTGGGCCCCGGCTCGTAGATTTGCGATTCTTCATTCTCCTCAAAGTGATTGTGACCTTTCTGGCTAATCCGAGCGTGAGATCAGCAGAATGAGAAATCTCAGCGTTTGGGCCCAGGTCATTATAGGAGCTGAGATGTGCTTGTTTCTGTCGTTTAATCTGGCTCTGTAAAGACGGTCTGATTCTGAGCACAGAACTCCAGGGACGCCTCTATTGTTATTACGTGCCGTTTGCGACCAGCCATCTTATTTGAGTCGCGCTTGTTCCCAGGCAACAGCCAACGTGCCGATTAAGACAGAGCTGTTAGTAATCAAGGCCGGGGCGTTTGTGCTTGGACAAGAGCATTCAAGCCTCCTCGAAAAGTTTGAATGATAAAACAATTGACAGAATGAAAACTAAAGCAAACATTACGATCTGAGGTTGTATCATCATTATAGTATATCATTTGCACTCTTACAGGCTCAAGCACAAAACTGTTCACAACAGTCTGCAAACTGAACTGCTCAAATTGGTGGAAACGAGGGAATAAGAACACGCTTTAGCAAGCACTCATTTATCAAGATATGATGGTTACTGAAGGTGATTACTAATAATAATATTAGACAAACAGGCTTCAATTCAATTCACATTTATCTCGCTTTTTTTTATCATCCTAATTTGCAGTATAGTGACCATTCCTACGGCTTATTCCTCTAGTCGCTGAATATTAGCTATAGTGAACAAATGTCTGACCACAAATTGAAAGTATTATTTTCAAATGTTCTGTTTTGATTCAATTTCCTTTTCCAAAAGCTTAGAACATTCTGGCAGGGAAAGTGCTTATACATAAAAATATCAGCAGTGCATACTTTATTTTATGAACAGAATGAGCAATTATGAATTGACACTTCTGGAGGACTTCCACGCATTTATTTTTTTAATACATATCATGTTCCTGTATCATTCTAAATGCACAACTTCGTGTTTTATAATATGCAATATGTTTAATAAAGTTTGTAGCTCATCTTTCCTTAGTGTCGTGTGCATTTTCTGGTAAATAGCTTGTGTGCATTCGTCTCTTTTGCTGTAATTAAATATGCATTAGTCATCGGTCTATTCATAAAGCACTGAATAGGTCCATCTGGGTCAGCCTCTATTACATATTTTATCAGTCAGAGGAGGAAGTGTGTTTGTGAAATCAACACGGAGTGAATCTGAACATGAGGCCACGGGCCTTTGGCGCTGTTTCTGATTCTTGTATAATCCCAGCACTTGGACCCAATCAGATCTCACCACATTGTGTGACCAAACATGACTAGACGGTCTTTATTTGGCATTATGTAACTTCTGACAGCTAGAAGTGAGAGTCGAATTAGACGAGATGACCCAATTCTCCACATAAGAGCGAGTGGCAGCCTGAGCGACTCAAAGGCCCGGAGAATCACATCATTGGATTCAACGTTCACACTAGAAATGGAAAAAACTAACTTTTGTTCAGATTACCGACATTTGATGGATGAGCCTTCCCAGTTCATGTGACAGCAGTGCAGATGTCAGACAGATGTGATTGCAGATTTTTTGATTAAATTTTTAATGAGAAGCGCAGTGAATTCCACTCAGTATTGATGCACGATTTAATTGTCTTGTCACAAGCAAGCCGATATCCTGCATTGACGGCTGAATTTGATGCTTCCTTCTGTTGGAGGAGACAGGGGAACACTGGGAGACACGATCTTCCATGATCTTCAGTGCCGCCACTGTGTCTCCGTGCCAGAGACGATGTGCCTGATTAATGCAAAAGTGCATTTCCGTTTCCCGCACTTCACGAATCGAGCGTGATATTCATTTCAATTATTTAAACTAAAAAAAAAAGTAAACTCAGGGGTCATGACATGAAGTGGTCTTTGTACCATTAAAACATCCTGCAAGTTTCATAGCTTAAAACGTCTTCTCATTGTAAACAAAGAATTTATTTAATCAAGCTCCAAAAACAAGCTTGTTTTGATATTGTGGGATTTGTGATGTCACACGGGCAAAAACATTTGCATATTCCCGCCTCCCGACGAATAGTTATACATCTTCACACCATAGGCCCCGCCCACTGGTGTTCAGTCCAAGCGGCAACCTTCCCGTCTCTCTCTAGAATCAACACTGAAGAGACTTAACCTGCAGTTCATCCACTGGCCACTAGAGGCCGGCTGCAGAAGAGACTCAATCCCATAAACCCTCATGTTAAAATGTCCAACTTTACAGCAGAAAAAAAAAACATTTACAGTCTAGTGCAAAAAGTGGTTTTGGTCTATATTGCTAATTTTGCCCTTCATGACGACTGTGAGGGGGTGATTGTTTTTTTATAACTCATCCGTGTAAATTATATTAAGCCTTAAAGTTCTGCATATAAGGGCGTGGACACTTGAGTGACAGGTGGATTGCCACTGATGTCACTACTAGCCGTTTGTCTGCTAGCGTTAGCGTCACGTCACCTCAGCTAATCCGCCTCGCTGCACATGTTCGTTTATCCAGGAGTGACGCTGCCAAGATGGCGACGGCCGGCTCCGCCCACTTTAGGCTTCAAAAACGCTCTTCAGAAACACTACGAGTGACGTCACACACTACAAACATATTTATATACAGTCTATGGTTCAGTCGCTTGACGGCTGACAGATTCTGACATACTCCTCGCGCTTGAGTCTGCCGACAACAGGACAAATGAAAGAGTGAAAGACATTCACAGCTCGTCTGCGTCTCTGTAAAGACTTCAGAAGGATCCCAGCGTCGGAAACAAACAGATGGTTAATTTGAATGCCGTCCTGGATCGCCTGTTCGGAGCATTTTGTTTCGTAAACGAGGCGCAGTGGAGAGTATGCAAAGAAACTTTTGTGAAAGATTGTACTGTATCTGACAGCAGCAACCCGGAAGTAAACCGTTTCATAAAGCTTTCACAGTCTACGCAACTACCTCTTTCAAGGCCCAGAATACCAATTTTCAAAATGAATTGTTCTCAATAAGATCCATAACATCCATCCACATAAATCTTTAAGTCCTCCTGGAAAGTCCATTTAATGAGTTGGGAAATCGCCATTAGGACGTCAGGAACGTTCAATTCACTTTGGCCGGAGCAAGATGGCAATGTATCCTTTCTACTTACTAAAGCAACAATATTATTTTAATTATACATCAACAAAACGATTACAGTTTTTCTCAGTCGCTTTGGTGCATTTCTCAGATCAGAAATGAAATTCTCAAAACTACTTGTTCGACCTCCACATCATCTAGTCTCTTGTGCACATCATAAAAGCAGTTTCTCTTTTGAACAAGTTGTGATTGCTTTGGTCCATTCATGCAATTGATTATGTAGTCTGCGGTTTCCGGCATTATCAGTTGCTAATGCCATGCTGCTCAAAATGTATTAAATAGTTCTCTGTGCACTAGTCTTACCCCTCAAAACATCTAGTCATTAGTTCATCATATACGTCATTAAATGCAAAATGGTTGATCTAGTTGTCATAAACTGTCAAGCATGTTTTCTACACATTTCTATTAGACTTTTTGTAAATGTGCCATGGATTGATGAATTGTGCAGGTGAATCTTGACTTTCACTAATGAAGAGAGTGTAGATCAACCAATGAGAAACCAGTTCTCTGGAATAGCTCAAAGTTGCATCTCATGAACCTTCGATTGGCAAGCATATATACTAAAAGTGTAACTGTGAATCCTATCCAGTCTCTTTCAATCAATAACTAATACATAAATTTGTACTTTTGAAATGGATATATGGCATACAGAAGAAGTTCAGCTTTGTACATTTCAATACAGTAACTGTCATCCAAACTGTTTACATCAGGTAATACTCACAGAGTGCAGAGTTTTATTGACAACATGACTAAGCATTTTGACTATCTTGTTTGTGAACAATGACACAAGGACTTGATGGCACTGATGTGTTCATTGACATAAATACTTACTTTTGAGAGGTGAACTAAAGATTTTGAGTAAGTTACAGGCTTTTGCAGGTAATCTAATGTGTCGTGCTGTTTGTACGAATTGTTTTGAGAAATGCACATACTTCTTTGCAAATATTAAGGATGATTTGAGAAACGCACCAAAGCGACTGTAATAAAGAATGTGCATTGGGTGTATTTATGCTTTATGTTTTTATTACATTTTTGAAGGGCCTGCACATTTAATCATTTCATATTATATCAAAATTGTACATTAACATGGTACATGCAACTTAGATAGTTTTATTGTAAATGGAAAAAATAATAATAATAATTGCACCTGAAATATTTTCTTGTTGATGTGGTTTAAAGAAAATCAAGTCTGCATCCAAAATCGCATACTTCCCTACTATATAGTGTATACTACAGTATAACATGGTGGATGTAGTACGTCCACAGTACATTAATACCACACACATCCATACTATATAGAACATCATTTGTGTTTAGCGTTTGTGAAGTAATTACTTATTCAAGAGAGTTTGCGATGTCAGATTATGATTCCCAGTCGTGATTATGTTGTGTGTAAATACACTCTTTCCAACATGATTTGAATGTTCCATTTTTTACTTTAATAAAAGAATACATAACAGAATGGATACAGTAAATAGGTCACGCACAGAAGAACAGAGACCGTCTCAGCAAACTACTCACACACAGTTATCAAGAGATGACACCTTTAGTGTGTGACATGCAACAAAAAAACTCACTTTTCCAGCCTTTAGGGTCCATGAAAAGAGTATAACTCTAAGAGATGTTGGGAGTGAACTACATCTGACATGAGAGGGAAGAGATACAGTGAAGAGAAAATACGGAGACAGGGTGAAGGAAAGATAAAAGAAGAGTGGAGTTGAACACAGAACAGGACGAGACGGGAGGGACGGAGGGGAGACGAGACGAGAGAAAGCAAAAACACACAACAACAGAGACGTGGAAATGAAAGCAAGAGACAGAACGAAGGAAAAACGGCCCGTTAGAATATCAAACATGAGACCCAGATGAAGTCTATCGCACAGTCCTCCGCTCGGAGAAACGCAGGGATCAAAGTTTGCTCTCGTGAAAGCTGAGAGTCTTTATTTGCAGGAGCTTGTCAGTCAAATGTGTGGAGCTTTACTGTGCAAAGAGACTGGAGGATATAGCAGTGATATTACGAATTGTGTTGTGTCAGCTCACATCGTGCCTGTCTGTCTCCTCTAGGACGGCGTTCCAGACACTTTAAAGACACTGGATGACAGTGTCAGGAATGGGAAAATGCAAAACGCCAGATTTATTGACGTGAACGGTAAAATAGGCCAGCGAGAGCAGCTTATGGACGCGGGATGTGACTTGGCACCAGCATCTCTGTTGGTAAAAGTTAGTTGGGAACAGCAGCTGATGAGTTGGGAATGAGAGGGGAATTATTTATAAGGAGGTCGTGCGTGGACATCGTGTCTGTGTGAGCGGAAAGCCACAGACTGTACTCTTCATCATCATCAGATGTATTTGCTGATGCTACAGGAAAGACGTTTGACCAATGAGAGAGAATAAACACTGAACGATTAATAAGGATAAGGATGCAGTAACTGGGGAATAAAAAACAATATTTTTCCAGGTTTGAATATTTTGTCTATGTAGTGTCTTTGAATTCCTATGAAGCTTCTGATAATAACGGCTTTGAATCCCATAAGTAGAATCTTAAAAATAAAGGTTCTTTATTGGCATCAATGGTTCCACGAAGAACCTTTAAAACCATGGAATCTTTCCATTCCATAAAAGGTTCTTTGTGGAAAATAACTTATGGATTATTATTATTATAATTTTTTGTTCTTCACACTAAGAAAAAAATGTTATTTTAAGAATAGGCCTTTATCTCATTTCCTGGTTTCGGAACGTTCAAAATCGCCAAGCCGTGTACTCGCACTTCCGGTGGTTACTTAGTTACCTTTAGATGAAAAGTAGGTCAGTAAACTCAAATAAAATCGCGATATAGACCAGTGTCTGTCAATATTAAACCGCATAAAGACTATTTAAATAGGAATCATGTATGTTCTGTGTGTCTCTGTGAATGAATGGCACAGACACGCTGTTTCATTTACCACACACACACACTGAGGCAAGCATGACGCTCGCGATGTTTTCAGCCTAACGTATTAACATTAATGCACTTCATCAACACGGCCGCTCTGAGAGTCACTTCAGCAGCATTTTAGCTTCATTAGAGAAAAACTATCGTCATATCATAAAACACAGAGAGACTACACGGCAACCCATCAAAATAAAACCTTTGAAGAAAGTTTTGCTTAAATCATTTAAGTAGTCCAGTGATAATTAACAGGCAGCCATCGGTGAACGCAGTAACCGGAAGACGCAGTGCAGCAATTTTTCGCGGCTACTTCCGGCGTTCTGTTGTGTTGCGATAAAGGCATATTGTTGACTGAAAGGTTATTTTGGGAACCAAAACGGTTCTTCTATTGCATTGCTTAGAAGAAGAAGAAGAAGAAAAAAACACCGTTTGTAGTCTTTATTTTTAAGAGTGGAGAATCTTTGATTAACAAATGAATTCCACGACAGAATGCTGTTCAACACAGACCAAATAACATACATCTGTTTTCCTTCATAAACCCCAGGAAGTGTTTCACTGTACAGATGGTTCTCAGCAGTGTTTTTCTTCTTTTTCTGCTGATTCTTGAGACTGATATTGCACATAAAAGACAAAATGGTTTTGCTTGTTTCCAAGTTGTACACTCATCACACATGAGAAATGACCAAGGTGAATGTAACACTATAAAGATTTGCCTTTTTTTGCAAAGTGAGTGAATAATGACAGCTTGCACATTGTTAAAGTCCCCCTGTGGTGGAAATCCAGCATTTAATGTAGTTTATGTGTCTATGTGGTGTTTTTAATCTGCTTTAAGACAAAGCATGTGTAAATTCATAAGTCGACACCATTGCTGAGTATTTTCTCCTTAAAACTGCAGTGAACCAAAGACAGTCTCAAAAACACGCTTTGAAATCGCTGGTGTTTCTGACGTCACAAACTACCTTGTAACCAATCAGATCAACGTGTGATCGTCAACCAGTGGATCTCTGAGCTGAGTGAGTGAGTGGAGGCGGGGCTCATTTGCATATTCATAGAACCGCGAATACTAAATGAGGCAAGGGTGTCGAGTTACATTCAAGATATTTGAAGGCATGAAGACATTTTTTTTTTTTTTTTCAAGGGAAAAAACATTTAAATATGTCATTTTGGTGATCAAAGATGAGTTTTAAGGGATACAATGATTGATTACAGGGGGATTATAAAAGAATAATTATGATGATACACATCACACAAGAACAACACAATGATCATTTGGAGTTCACAAACTACTTGCATTTTCTTATGGAAAAATAAAACATATATATTAGGGCTGGGGGAATTAACGCGTTAATCTTTGTGATTAATTTGAGATGTTTAACGTGTTAAAAAAAGAATAACGCAATTAACGCAGCACTTTTTTTGCCTCGTTTTAAAGATTTCCTGTTGCGGCTGCTATTGAAAAGGCCGAAAATATGCCGTCCCGCCCCTCCGTGTTCGGCGATCAGGTTTCATTCTCGCCCAGCTTTCATGAGCGGGTCTTTTCCGCTCCGTGTGTGCGGCGCGCTCTCCGATCTGTGTGTGTGCCGGCGCGCTGCGCTCCCTGCTCAATGTTCAGCTCCGTGTTTGCGCTGCGCGTTCTGCTCTGTCGTTAACGGCCCAAACGTTCGAATCATGGACCGATCACGCACTGGAAAAGCAAAGTCCGCTCAAATAATGTCAAATTTCTCAGTAGTAGACTTCTGTTTGCTGAGCTGGTATAGTCATGCTGGGCAACAATGGTAAAATGACCTGTTCTGATCACATGCTCTGGTAATAATAGCTTTGTAGGACTATATTTTATTTCAATAATTAGTCCAAAAAAAAAAAAAAAATCTGTTAAATTGATTATGTTGATTGATTATTGAAAAAGAATATTATATTGATATATTGATGTTTAATATTATTTGAATATAGGGCTATTTTATGTGATTCTAAGTTTAAATATTGATGATTACAAGCTTGATGGAAATGCAGTTAATTGCAATTAATTACAGCAAATTGTGCAATTAATTAGTTATTTTTTTTAATCGATTCCCAGCCCTAATATATATATATATATATATATATATATATATATATATATATATATATATATATATATATATATATATACAGTGAGGAAAATAAGTATTTGAATACCCTGCTATTTTGCAAGTTCTCCCACTTGGAAATCATGGAGGGGTCTGAAATTGTCATCGTAGGTGCATGTCCACTGTGAGAGACATAATCTAAAAAAAAGAAATCCAGAAATCACAATGTATGATTTTTTAACTATTAATTTGTATGATACAGCTGCAAATAAGTATTTGAACACCTGTCTATCAGCTAGAATTCTCACCCTCAAAGACCTGTTAGTCTGCCTTTAAAATGTCCACCTCCACTCCATTTATTATCCTAAATTAGATGCACCTGTTTGAGGTCGTTAGCTGCATAAAGACACCTGTCCACCCCATACAATCAGTAAGAATCCAACTACTAACATGGCCAAGACCAAAGAGCTGTCCAAAGACACTAGAGACAAAATTGTACACCTCCACAAGGCTGGAAAGGGCTACAGGGAAATTGCCAAGCAGCTTGGTGAAAAAAGGTCCACTGTTGGAGCAATCATTAGAAAATGGAAGAAGCTAAACATGACTGTCAATCTCCCTCGGACTGGGGCTCCATGCAAGATCTCACCTCGTGGGGTCTCAATGATCCTAAGAAAGGTGAGAAATCAGCCCAGAACTACACGGGAGGAGCTGGTCAATGACCTGAAAAGAGCTGGGACCACCGTTTCCAAGGTTACTGTTGGTAATACACTAAGACGTCATGGTTTGAAATCATGCATGGCACGGAAGGTTCCCCTGCTTAAACCAGCACATGTCAAGGCCCGTCTTAAGTTTGCCAATGACCATTTGGATGATCCAGAGGAGTCATGGGAGAAAGTCATGTGGTCAGATGAGACCAAAATAGAACTTTTTGGTCATAATTCCACTAAACGTGTTTGGAGGAAGAAGAATGATGAGTACCATCCCAAGAACACCATCCCTACTGTGAAGCATGGGGGTGGTAGCATCATGCTTTGGGGGTGTTTTTCTGCACATGGGACAGGGCGACTGCACTGTATTAAGGAGAGGATGACCGGGGCCATGTATTGCGAGATTTTGGGGAACAACCTCCTTCCCTCAGTTAGAGCATTGAAGATGGGTCGAGGCTGGGTCTTCCAACATGACAATGACCCGAAGCACACAGCCAGGATAACCAATGAGTGGCTCTGTAAGAAGCATATCAAGGTTCTGGCGTGGCCTAGCCAGTCTCCAGACCTAAACCCAATAGAGAATCTTTGGAGGGAGCTCAAACTCTGTGTTTCTCAGCGACAGCCCAGAAACCTGACTGATCTAGAGAAGATCTGTGTGGAGGAGTGGGCCAAAATCCCTCCTGCAGTGTGTGCAAACCTGGTGAAAATCTACAGGAAACGTTTGACCTCTGTAATTGCAAACAAAGGCTACTGTACCAAATATTAACATTGATTTTATCAGGTGTTCAAATACTTATTTGCAGCTGTATCATACAAATAAATAGTTAAAAAATCATATATTGTGATTTCTGGATTTTTTTTTTTTTTTTTTGATTATGTCTCTCACAGTGGACATGCACCTACGATGACAATTTCAGACCCCTCCATGATTTCCAAGTTTGAGAACTTGCAAAATAGCAGGGTGTTCAAATACTTATTTTCCTCACTGTATATATATAAACCATAGCTCTGTTCAAATCCCTAGTGAGCTACAACCTGCTACCTCATGAATGACTGATCTGAAACTCTTGATAATGCACATTAATTATACAAATATTCGTAATTGACATTTCTCTCTCCTTGTCTGCCATCTTGGATTTGACATTAGATCAAGGTGTTTTCGGTACTTTCTGGGATTGCCTACTCCATAAAAGATGCACACAATGCCATTTGGATTGGTGTTCATCAGAACAGTGCTAATGCCGTCGAGTTAGGCAGCTTTCTGAGCAGATCCACTGAATGCTGTTTCTTCAAGGCATCTTGAGTCACTGTTACATGGGAAAAATAGATTTTAACGAGCAGAAAAAGTACTTCCCCACCTCTTAAACACTGTGGAAATGTTCATTTAGCTACTTAGAGGTGAGATTTTCACATACACGTAACATATTGAGAGTGCGGGGTGATTTATGTAAGTGTCACTGATACTGACGGGTGCATTTTCATGGAAATGGAAGGATATTATATCAGGAAAGAATAAACGGCAATGCCAGAATTTCACTGTGGTTAAAATAAAAAAAACATTGTTTCATTTTCACTTTTCACAGCCTTCCGCTTCTCTAGATTGACTGTTTTCCCTTTCAGGGGGGAAAAATACTTGCGCTTTTGTGCTAAAAGAGTTCATTGTACACGCATTCAAAACTTCCCTAGTCCAAAAAGAAAATAATCATTTCTGGGTTTTGTAATTGTTTTTAAATGAATGTGACTAGGGCGATGTGAGCATTATGAAACGCTAAACTCTCACATGTAATTCGTTTCATTCATACTCGACACACAAGTTAGACTCATAGAAATGTTCAACTTTTGACGTTCCAGGAAATCAGCCATCGCTTTAGCTGAATAAAATGCATTATTTTCATAAGGATAATGTATATTTATAACGCACACATAGCCTTTATCACTGTCATGAATACTGCAAAATAATATAATTTGTTCTTCGCTCTGTGATAAGAAGCCACATCAGTTCACAGAAGAAAGTTCTTTCAATCACTCGACTGATGTTATAATGTGATTTTGGAGTTAAAGTGACACCAGGCAAGTCTGAGTGTTTTTTCTCTATGTAGCTCCCCCTAGTGTCTGGTAGTAAATGCTTTCAAACACTCTGTTGTAAAAACGAACTGTTGTCCCCCCCCCCCCTCGCCACGAGCAACCCAGCTGAGCAGAGGAACCGGCTATTTCAAAACCAGTTACGTCTACCGAGGCAAGTAAAGCAATATTTTCTCTCCAACTGATGGCGATTTTTTTATTTTATTTTTTTATTGTGTTGTCATGCATACTATTATTTTTACCGGGAATGAACGATATGAACGAGGCGAACTACTGCTTTGGTGTTTGTTTGTTTTTGGGAGAATGGGCATGAGCATAAATATATATATATATATATCGGAGGCTAATATTTGTCTATTATCAGACACGTTGACTTAGTGACATAAAATAAAAGTGTAAGTTACACAAATAAAACCGACAGAGGAACGGCTAAACAACTACAGAAATCAAACGTGTTTGCTAATGACAATGCTAACATCAAAGTTATAGTATCTAGCGTACTAGTAAGCCCGTAACAGACAGCGATCATAATAAAAACCTTTACAGACAATAGCAAACATCATGAGGTCACAATTACTTGAAATTTAAATATTAAACACAGTTTATTCCAAAGATACTTACAAGTGCAACAGCAGGATCAGCATCCGTTTTGCAGGCTTCTGTTTCTCTCAGTTCTCCCCATTCTGAAAAAGCCAGTCCGATATTTACTCGAGTCTGACTTCTTGCTCGGTCAGTCTTCCGTTTCCTCTTTCATTGGTCCTCCGACAAAGATTTCCTAGCTTTCTGCATCTTTTTTACAGCCTCAGCCATAACTCAATCTATCGTTGCCCTTTGCTTATAGCTAGCCGGTGCTTGAATGGGGGCGTGTACGTGTGCAGTGCCGTCGAGCAATTCGTTACATCGCGAGACCTGATATCACGCGATACTTCCTGACGCCGACCCGCCGGCCCAAAGTTGCAAGTGAGTTTTTTCCGCTCTCGGGCACCAGGGGGGTGCGAAACCACCACCATTCAACTCGAAATAAGTAATATAACCATTCCACTGACTCCGAAGCTGTTCAGTTAAAGTTAAAAAGTTACCTAGAGCACCTTTAAATATGCTGTTATTCTCATAAACTGTATTTGTATGTCTCCGCTAAGCTTAGTCTCCGCTAAGCTAGTCGCTAAGTCTCCTCTAAATTAAATCACATAGCATGGTCTTAGAAAATGTTCCATAAATTTCAGAATTGTATAATTCATTTAATTAATTCAGATGATTGTGATTCATTGGCTAAAATAAAGAAAGCAAAACACAAAATAATCAAAGTAAAGATGAATTTGGCTGATAGCATTGTTTTTCTATAGATATCGCTTTACCGCGATTTCTTTCAGCCACGATAACCATGGTGTAAAAAATCTGATATTGTGACAGCCTGTAAAGCGTTTACATACAAGTGAGCATAATGTGCATAAAACTCTATTTTTCTGTGCAAAAACTCTTTAATGATGCCTTTAAATTTGACAATTGTTAGGCCCATTTGTTCACACAGCTGTGAATATGCATGTTATAGCACTGTCGTCACTTATTTGCAATATCTCTTGATGACAAACACTGCAGGACATTTTCACACTGTGAACAACAGCTACTCTTAATTACACAATGATTAGAGTGTGCAATATCTTAATGTTGCACACAAACAGCATTTCTAGGCCCAGCAAGCGAGATGAAGGCTTTCCTGTCACAAAGTCAGATCTGAACCGATGCATCAAGCTGAAAACACCAGCGTCTCTCGCGCTTCACTGCAGATCGTGAGACCATTAGTGGCGAGACCACATCGCCTGAATGCAGTTTTATCCTGCAATGCACTGAAGATATAGAGACCTGTTTCATGTGTCCTCTGCGGTGGCTTTTTATGTTATTATCTTGAAAGCTTATTTTTAAAGTCACTGCACACCAAGTGGCAGCATTCTTGAGAAAAGACCAGCAGTTGTGCTGTGAAAGCCCGTAAAAGTACATGCAATGTCCATTAGCACCATAATCCAGTGCATTCTTCCATTACTTTTCCGTAGGACTCCTTTCAACACAATACCTTATCACAGATGCCACATTAGCAGGTATGCATTCTTATCTCTCGACAAAATTCGCTGTTCTGGAAGCAAACTCGGTCACTTAGGTGATTCGTGAAGACGTTTTGTTTCACATCAGCAGTGGCCAATCGCATGTCTGCACTGGGATTCTGCAGGTTTAGGGTTTCATTTTGTTAATGCATCAGATATCATGGACTAACATGTTTTTTTAAAGCAAGGGTTCACCTGTTCTCCTACAACAGGTTTACATGCATCAAAGGTCAAAAAACAGTTTCATTTTCTCATAATATACACATTGAAGAACACCACATTTTCAATGATTCTCAAACAACTTGTCCAGTGCCTTCTTTGAATACATTTCGGTATGGACTCCTTTCAACACAATACCTTATCACAGGTTCTGCATTAACAGGTATGCATACTTATCTCTCGGCAAAATTCGCCGTTTCGGAAGCAAAATTGGTCACTTATGTGATTCGTGAAGACGTTTTCTTTCACATCAGCAGCGGCCAATCGCATGTCTGCACTGGGATTCTGCAAGTTTAGGGTTTGATTTCGTTAATGCATCAGATATCATGGACTAACATGCATTAAAGTGCCCATATTATGCTATTTTAAAGGCAAGGGTTCGCCTGTTCTCCTATAACAGGTTTACATGCATCAAAGGTCAAAAAACAGTTTCATTTTCTCATAATATACACTGAACACCACCACATTTTTCAATGATTCTCAAACCACTCGTCGGATGAATCAGTCTCTCTAAACCCCTCCTTTTCATGTCGTCTCAGGGATTCTGCAGGTTTAGGGTTTGATTTCGTCAATGCATGTTAGTCCATGATACCGGATGCATTAACTAATTTGACCTTATTGTAAACTTTGACTCTTTATTTTTCAAGGACCTTTGAAAGACTTCCATAGGCAACAACAGAAATCATTTCTCCACACGAACTACAGCTCACTTATACACACAATGCAGCTGCCCAAAATTAATTTAACATGATATGTTTTTAAAAATAAATCAGAATACTAAGATTGCACTCAGCCTCAAATAGAAATGTCTTCCCAATGCAGTGTGTCAGAACAGAACTACAAACAAATTAACTTCAGAAACGCCCATGATTTTCTCCCGGCCTTGGAAACACCATTTTAAAATTCCCAAGGTTTTTCATGAGCGTGGGAACCCAGCTGATCAGATCGCGTGCATACCTCTCTGAATGAGCAGAACTGAATGCTGGATATGCCTTGAACTCCATTGGATGATAAAACAGGTTCACACTGAGGGCAGTTCTTCATAAGCCATAAGAAGTTCAGCAGAAACTTCATATGCGGACACGAGATTCAGCTCTTATCGCGCTAAAGCATTGAGTCGATTGAGTGCACTCACCTATAAATCTTATACCGGGTCGTGAATCCTTGGCGGAATCTTTCCATGAAGGAGAGGTACCCCTTCGAGTGGTGGAAAGGGCCACGGTCAGAGATGAGCCAGTCAAACTGCTTGGTAACATGCTGTTCGTTGGCCGAGGGCTCTTGGCGGGAAGACTGAACTGTTATATGGTCCCATATAAACAGGAGGTAAGTGACTTCAATGAGCCTCCAGTTCATGCTTCACTCTCGACCGCTCTCTGCTCATTCTCGCTCCATTCTGTGGAGACCTGCAGGATGAGAAGAACACAGAACAACATTTCAGCGTCGCTCAGAGAACTCTGGATGTGTTATGAAGGTTTATATGGGAAAAAATCGGTTTTACTTTATTTAACATTTTTAAAGGGGTGGTTAATTATGATTTGACTTTTCTAGCTTTAGTTAGTGTGTAACGTTGCTGTTTGAGCATAAACAACATCTGCAAAGTTACAGCGCTCAAAGTTCAAAGCAAAGGGAGATATTTGCTTTTAAAGAAATCGCTTTTTAAGGACTACAACAAACGGCTGGTAGAGACTACACGACAGTGGTGTAGTCTACGTGATACGCAGGTATACGCCGTATACCCACTAGAAAAGGCCAAGGATTTCCGTATACCCACTTAAAAAATCGTGAGGATACGTAACAACTTCGTTTTGTGTCAGAACTTTCACTTTCATTCATAAATTCACCCCGTCTGTGTTTGCGAAGCGACACCAAATCGCGGAATCCAGTCACAAATGGAGCTTTCTAAGCGAACGTCACCGAATTTGGCTATTTTTGAATGAATAAATCAAAAGTAGGGCTGTACAATGAATCAAATCTCGATATGGACTAGTGTCTGTGAATATTAAAGTTAAAAGAGACTGCAATTGTTCTCCGCGTCTCTGGGATGAATGAGCGCTCAGTGTGTGCTCCACTACACACACACACACACACACACACACACACACACACACACACACACACACACACACACACACACACACACACACACACACACACACACACACACACACACACACACACACTGAAGCACGCGTGATCACGCTCGTGGTGTTTTCAACGTTTCACTGTATTGAGACATGAGCTACTACATGTGCACTTCATCGCAGAGCTGCTATGAGAGTCACTTCACGAGAATTTCACCATTTCATTTGATAAAAGTCATTCATTCGTTTCATATACAAACACATAGAAACTGTTATGTCTTTACGACAACCTGTCAAAATAAAAGTTCGGTATAACTTGAAGAAATTATAACAGAAATATATTACTATTGCACAGTAGAGTATACTTCAAGTAGGCCTAATAATAATAATAATAATAATAATAATAATAGTTTATTTAAACACACAGAAACTCAAATGTCTACAACACACCAAAATAAAAGTTTGGTCTAACTCAAAGAAATTAGAAAGAAATTGCACAGTAAAATGAATAAAAATAATAATAATAATAATAATAACAATAAAATCTATTAAAACGTTATTTTAAGGGAATATCACAGAAGTTTTCATACATGTTTTAATTTAAAGAGTAAACTTGCCAAAACAATAACACCATTTTTTTTCTCAAAAACACCATTTCTAAAAGTAAATTTGTATTTGTGCCTATAATGTTTATTTATTTATTTATTTATTTAATTGTCAGCTGATAAAACCTGTGCTTCAGGGGCCATATTCATATAACATCTAAGGCTAAATGTAGCTCTTAACTGGCTGAGTTAGATGGTGATTAACACTAAACAGTAGAAAATCAGTCCAGTCTCCCCAGCTGTAAATGTCATTGGCTGTTAAAGTCTTATGTTGCTTATAATAAATTGACATGTTGATAACACCTAATATTTCATAATGCTCTCAATTACATGTCGATGCATACTGTATGCATTAGTGAGTGTGGTGGGGTGACGGTCTGGGATGGGTGAGTATGAGGCGGGGGGGCGGGGGGGGGGGTATATTACAGTATACTCACTACAAAAAACTAGACTACACCACTGCTACACGACATTCCTTCCGGGTTAGTGACATCACAAACCCTAAAATTAACATAAACCCCGCCCCCTGAACGCGATTTATAGATTATCAAGACAGAATATGTTAATCAATGACTAAGATAACTACACATCAGCTTCATAAATTCATCAACTAACCATTCAGAAATGTCCTGTTGCTTCTACATGTTGTCACTTCTTCTTGAGTCTCTCCATCATTGACTGACTTTGGTTTGAACATAAAAGGCTAAAAGTTTTTGAAATTGTTCATGTCTGTGTGAGGTAAATGGACACAAGCTCTTGAAGCTCCGCCCCCTGCACCGGGAGCAGCAGCTCATTTGCATTTAAAGGAACAGACACAAAACAATGCGTTTTTGCTCACCCTCAAAAAGTGACAATTTTAACATGCTATATAAAAATATCTGTGGGGTATTTTGAGCTAAAACTTCACACACACACTCTGGGGACATCAGAGACTTATTTTGCATCTTGTGAAAAGGGCATTATACCACCCCATCAAAGCGACTTACAAATGAGAACAATAGAAGCAATCAGACCAGCAAGAGGACAACAGTATACAAGTGCAACAAGTCTCAGTTAGTCTAGCACAGTACACATAACTTATTTTAACTTCTTTTTTTTTATGTTATGACCTCAAAACACTTTTACCGTAGTGCATGATTTTAACGAGTCACAACAAAAGAGCTCAAAGACTTGTAGAAGCTAAAATGCATGATTCAGATATTTTCAGCGTTTAGTGTACAGTAGTGGCCAAAAGTGATGTCCGGAGGGGATATTTGTTATATGTTTTATTTGTTAATGACCCTACAAGTTCAATTAAACCATCAAAATATGAGGAAAATAGCTTTCTTTCTTTTCTTTTTTTAATATGTGTAACGTTATAGATTGAATCAAAGGACAAAGCAGGATCCACATGCAGCAGCTTTAATTAAACAGACTCAGAACTTGACAGACATACACTATGGACCAGGACTCAGGAACTGAACAAACAACATTACAAAGTCAAGAACCCACAAACACTGAAACAAGACACAGGGTTTAAATACAGAGACTAACAAGCTAAACAAGATAACAAGGGGGCGTGGCTAATTAGAAACACCTGGGGAGACTAATAAACTAGAAACACTACAAAGGACTACAAAACATGGCACAGAACAGGAAATGACAAGTCCACACAAGACAAGGGGAACACAAGACAGGAATCATAACAATATGAGTGAAGAACAAAACACTAAACTTGATTAATGTTTTTATCTGACAAAATTATTTGGCAATAAACAAGGCAAAAACTACAGTTACATGTTTTAAAATATGCATTGAATAAAAAGCTATTTCTGTCACAGTTGTGTTTCTGTCTGAGTCTTGTTTTCAGTAGTCACAAGTCTTCCTTTGTTCTGTTTTCCCGCCACTCCTTGGTTTCCACGGTAACCTTCATTAGTTGATCTGTCTCACCTGTTTCCTCATTAGTCTTGTCAGATGTTTCCTTATGTATTGAAGCCCTGTGTGTTACCTTGTTCATTGTCTGATCTACGTCGTATTATGTGTGTGTGTGTGTGTGAACTCTCTGTCCGTCTTCTATGTACCAGTTTGATTTATATTGCGAGTAAAGGTTTACATTGGAACGTTTGACTCTTCCTCGTCTTCTTCTGCACCACACCGTGACAATTTAGTTTGTTCTCTCTTGTATTAAAACTTTCTTTGTATGACAGCCAGGACAAAAATAATGTTTCATTGCGTTATTACAAATAAAACAATTGACTCCAAGCACAACTATGCAATATGCTTACAAAATATTTACCAAACTTTTAATAATATTTGGATAAAGGGTGAATTTGTCCATTCTGCTGGCGTCTAGCCAACTCTAGGTGCTCTTATTTTCAAGCATTATTTGTATTTCTGAACTGTTGTGATACATACAATAACAATGTAATAAAGCGTAGCCAGATTCACGTTCACCAGTTTCTTATAACACTGAACACACTCTTACTGCCACTCTCTGGGCATTTCATTTTGAAAGTGTCATGAAACATGCAAGACTCAATGTTTTTCCAATGAGCCTGGGTTTAATGAAACCTAATCGTGTTGGCATAACCCGTAACAGCAGCCCGATATTTTATTGTATTATCCGTTTAATCCCACAGTCCTCTGAGGCAGAAGGCCAGTTTGCAGAGCTCATGCTAACCTGACTCGCTGCCCTTTTCACAGATGAGGATGGATTACAAACAGGAGCAACAGCCTTCACTTTATTCAGGCTAATTGGTGGCGTGATAAGTTCAGGCGGGGGTGAGTGTCAGTGTTATGATGTGTTGTGACACGGGTTTGGTTTGTGGACGAGAACAGCGCATCTCCTCTGCAGGATAATTAACACTGCGCGTGCGTTCGCACATGAATTTATTGCATTAGCTTCATTTATGCAATTAAGTGGTGCATACTGATAACATGAAAGTGAGATGGACAAGAGTAAATACACTCCTGTGAAAAGAATTTGTAAAAGAGACGTCAACATAAATAAATAAAAAGAAATTATAAAAAGTCCAGAAAAAAAAAAAAAAAAAAAAAGTTTTTTGGTCATATTGTATTATATGTCTGATGCAACTTTTTAGCGCAATTTTCCAACGAACAAAATTGCGATTGTTAACTCATGATTTCTGTTCTGTCTGTGCGCACCAATCTTGCACTTCTATCTCCTCCTCAACCAGACCACCTAGAGACTTCGGGTTTTCGGCATTATGTTAAGGAAGGTCTAATCTCGGGAACGCACACAAAAAAAAATAAAAAAAAATAAAAAACATAAAAAGATTTACTATCTCTTAGTGTTGTGATCCCATGACGTCAGAAAATTGCGCTAAAACACTCACCGAGTTTTTATTACTTGTTTTTTTGTTGGGGGGGAAAATATGATCATATTTAAGTGCTGCTGTTGGTCACTAGGTGTTTGAGTCATTTTATACAGTACATTAATGTGTTTTATAATTTTATTAGTTGCACCTGACATACATAAATGTGAGTTTGATGTGATCACCCTATTAATATCTTGTTATTTTGCATGCTAAATACTGCTTGAAGAATACAAATCATTTAATAATTCATATTTTTGAGTCAAGAAAAAAATACGTCCACCCTTTATGTTGAGCCACTCCAATCTTATCACATCTGTCCCAACATGCTCCGGTCATATTTCACCTCGAAATGGAAGAAAATGGGACATTTCTCATTACTGTAATGTAAAAAAAAAAAGTTGTAAGACAAGATAATGGTACACAGTATAAAGTCATAACCCTCAGTGAACTTGATTTAATCCATAAAAATGAATTTTGCTGGTTTGCTGGTATAAATTAATGTATATAGGTTGACTTGAATAAAACATGTTTAGTTTGTAGTATTTGTTGTACTGAATTTAATGTCTGGATGATTTTAATGACTGTATTACAGTATGGAAAACAAATGCTAAATGTTTTGGTTCTAAAAAATATGCTTCACTGTCTTTATGCAAAACACTTGTATTAATATTTTATTATGTGTAATTTATGAGCACAGGCCTTATCTTTTTTTACCTTATCAAAGGCAAACGATATACAAGCTTAACAACACGACCAGCCCGTGTGTATGCTGTTAAAATGAGATGCATTTCTATATCACAGCATATGTCAGCGGCTCTCTTTATGACTGTCTGTGTTTTTATGTCGCGATAAGAGCCATTTTCAGCTGTAATGATCCTCAAGATCTTCCCCTCCAGCACTAGAAGCCCAAACTCTGTGCCATTAAAACACAGATTCATTATATTGTGCATGCAGTTGTATAACTGATGCAACTCCCCTTTTTATAAACTTCAGTATGCATAAGAATAACTTTTGTTTTTGTCATTAAATTCTGCTGTTGTCACTAGATTTGGGCCATTTTTTATACATTAAGATTGTTTGTAGTTTTATTAGCTGCACTTAAAGACGACTTATTCTCCATGTTCATCTTTCTTTAGTGTGTAATGTTGCTGTTTGATCATGAAAAAGTTTTCCAAAGTCCCTCCAGCGGGAGTTCTTCTCTATATCAGTGTTCCTGAACTCCTGAAACGCCTCCATTGTAGTCTTGAGTTTCTTCCGGGACTGAACACGTCACAATATTCCTCATTATAATAATTCATACGCAGAATAAAGGGGCGGGGCCTGGTTGAGTTAGTTAGTAGTGTGTTAAACTGGTGGTTATGGTAAGGGGCGGGACATTTCCCAAACACACTCAAAGCACTCGACCAATCACAACACACTGCTCCAGCCGACCAATCAGAGCACAGTGTGCTTTTCAGAAGGAGGGGCTTCATAGAGACAGGAAGTAAACAGAGCGTTACTGACAGACTGGGAAGAGAGGAGCCGCAACAATGGAGAATATGAGGAGAATATCAACATTCACGCAAGAAAACCTGTTCTAGTAGAGCCTGAAACTACATCAAGACTTTGAAATAGGGCATAATGGCCTTATGTTTGATGCAGTTGCCCTCATTCTTTTTTCTTTTTTTTCCTTTTTTTTTTGCGAGAATAATACAGCCAGAAAAAAACCCCTGATAATTTATTAGGTGTTTATTAAGATGTGTTCCTCAATGTGTTCAATGTAATAATTTAGCTATTTTTGTTAATTTATGCATTAGCAATATCAAAAGAGTAGCTTGTATGCAAATTATGTGTATGAGTAGCTTGTAGTTTGGGAAGCTAATTACATGTTTGTGTTTTCACTGTTAATAAAAACTTGACCTTACCCACCTTAAAAAAAAAATTAATGATTTATACCATGCATACTTCCATAATTAACATTCTACAGGCAAAAAAAATAAAAAAAAATAAAAATAAATGCATTATTAATAATATCTGCCAATGCAAACACAAAGCATGATTCATGTAAATTTATGGATGTTACCTTCTTACAAACATCCTACTCGTCTCAAAGGCATTCGCAGGTCGTTATACGGTACATACATAATTAAGAGGTAGATATGCTAAGAGCTCCAGGCAACTAAATGCAGATTAATATTCTCTCCTCTATGCAATTATCTAATTGTCAATGAAATCCTTCCTTCCCACTTCCATACGGCTGTTTACAGTGTTTAATGAATGAATGAATGAAGATGTTCGAGTCACACTGAGTTCTGCTGGAAGTGGCACAGATGACAGATATGAAGCTGAGCGACTAATGAGGGCTCCTTTAACTAATTACTTCTGACTAATTTGAGGTTGCCTGTCATAATGTAACAATGCATCATTTTACTGAAATTAAAAACATGGAGAGGGACATATTAACCCTTTGAAATCTTCACAGCAAAGGGAAAAGTTCAATGCTGTAGTTTTTACCTGTACAGTTTCTGCAAAGGTCACTGACAGATCAGCAAAGTTAGTGTAATTCCTGATGATATATATATATATATATACCGTAGGAGTGTAACGATACCCTCATGTCACGATTCGATACATATCTCGATACTGAACTCACGATATGATATAATTTTGCGATACTCCAATACTTTTGATAAAAGGTTAACAAAAAATGTACTGTTGATTTAAAATGCTAAATTGATTTTACATTGTTTGTGTAAATGAACAGGCTTGAACTTGCTGCAGGAAACCCAATGCACAGGACAATAGAGACACCAGAATAACAATATTCATGATTCTGAAACTGAAAATACAGAATTATTTTAGATGAATATGCTTGTGCTGTCACTGACTAGATATATTTCAAATAATGTAGGCCACTTTTTACTGGAAACAAGACATTTGGCTTTATCAGGACCCACAAATATCCCCCCATTGCATTATTCAACATTATATAAAGTAGTTCTAATAATCCAACGTATAATCCATCCAAATATTGTTGCATTTTTGTATTGCGATATATTGTGACACCCCAAAATATACTGTATAGTTTGCATATTTAGTACGCTAATTTATTTTTTGCCCCAAGCTTTGTGCAGCACATATGAGCCTCTAAAGAGTTTGTGTTGTTGTCTGAACTACAAGAATTGATGCAAATGGGCTTTTAACTGAAGAAAAGCTCATGCATCAAACGAGAAGGACTGACCATGACGAATGCTGTCTGATACTGATGTTTCTCCACTGAGGCACGCTGCCAAACCCACCGCAGGCTTACGGAAAAGTACAAACATATAATAATTAATCTCTGCACATTTATACTGCAATACTGTGACATCGTGAGCAGGGGAACTGTTTAGATGTCTAACAAAATAATGCAATTTGCGCCTTGATTAATGTTTATTGCGCACAAAGAGCCACACTGTCTGCCGGGGCAACAGGGTCATCATTTATTCATCCTCTCGCTTTAAGTAATGCACCTCTTCCTCTGTAATCGGGAAAAATGCATGTGCATTACGGAAAACATTGCAGAGGAAGAAGGTCGACAGAATATTTACAATGCCATGCTTTATTGTGCTGTTTAAAATGAGTACAGTCACCTTGACAGACCTGGTTAAGGTCCACATAAAACTAAACCCAATTTGCTTTCCGTAATACATTTTCTTGGTCTCGTTGTGCATTATTCATCAGGGCATGTTATTCCAAAAGAAAAATGTCTAAAATTCAATAACTTGCTCTGCCTCTTTATTGTTAATTATTTATAGATTACACAAATTATTCATTATTATTATGACTAATAACAGTAATACAGTGAATATTGGAATATGTCAAAAATAATGTAGTTCTGAGCGTTTGTTTTAATTTCTTCATTTTCATGCTGCAATGCAATGAAGTCTTTACAGAAAATCAAAGGGAAACTTTGAAAAAAAACAGAACTTCAGCAAAAAGGCCCACATTATATAAGTGGGAAAGAAGCAGAAAAACAAAAAAAACACAGCTTTACTGAAAAATTACGTGCTTTACCTTGAGGCTTAACATGCTGTCTCTGCTATCGTCCATCACTGGTAAAAACAAACAAAACCTTCACAATGTCAGGGAATGAGGTTTTAGGGGGAGACGACTGCACTCAGGATTGCATTAAAGGGGACATATCTGGCTTTTCCCGTGTTTAAGTGATATAATCGGGTCCCCGGTGAATCTATCAACCCAGAAAACGTGAAAAGTGAAACCCAGTAACTTTGTTTTGGTGAGCTTTTCTCTGCAAGGATGTCAAAAAATAAGCCGGTAAGATTTCACTCTCCTTCTGACGTATGAAGAGCATCTTATTATAATATTACCGGCCCTTAATCTGCAAGTTTACACACACCAGCCGACATTTGGTTTCGACAAGCGACAACAGAGACCAGTTCTAACGCAATGGCAGAAGATCCAGCAAAGCCTGAAGCTGTTCTGTGGTTGAGCTCAGACGAGCACTGAACACTATTGACCAGAACATGTCACCGCTGTCTTATAAAGACCTCAGGAACTGTGGACACTTGTGGAGAAGTTAAACATGATGATGAGATGATCAGTGTAACTCCACAACAACTACAGAAATGTCTCCACTAACATTCAGAAGCTCTTCCTGAGTCTCTCCGTAAGGCTGCACTCGCTCCTGGTTATTCTGGGATTCTGGATGAGTGAGATTGGCCTGTTTTGTTATTGCCAGAGTTTCTGAAGCTCGTGTAAAGACTCCGCCCTCTTCTGGACGGAGGCGGAGCTAAAGCTCATTTGCATTTAAAGGGACACACACACAAACGGCGTGTTTTTGTTCACACCCAAAAGGTGGCAAATTTGACAAGCTATAATAAATGATCTGGGGGTATTATGAGCTGAAATTTCACAGACACATTCTGGGGACACCAGAGATTTATATTACATCTTGTGAAAAGTGGCATAATATGTCACCTTTAAATGATTACAATCCTCATAAGAATACTCAAATATTTGTTTTCTCAAAAATTAGGGGACAGAGCTTACATTAGATATCTGATGTCTGGGTTCAGACTACACGATATCAGCCTGATTTTGGCATGATCCTTTTGATATGCATCAGTTTGAGTCACATTTATCAGTTTACAGCTGAGCAACAATATAGTTTTTTGAAGATACAAGCAAGCAAGCTCTATATAGTATATATCGCTCTTGTATACTGAGTGAATGTGGATAAAGTTGGACATGCTTATGTAATCAACTTTATGAATACATAAGCATGTGTTATGTATAATAATACAAAGCACTGGCCGATAATATAGTTAAATGTTTCGACTAAATTAAAAATCAGGCCGTTGAGATTTGCTATATATTTGAGTGCACTGTATGAATGTGAGCTGATTCCCTTTCTGGCTCACTCAATTTTAAGTGTAACTACTATTCGTGCAAAACCCCTGAATTGAATAGTGGCTGAAATTGCATAAAAGCGGTGCAAGCAACCGGTTAATCAGTCAAACAGGTATTTATGCATCGCAAGCTCACAGTCAGCTCTGATTCATTCCGGTAAGGAACGCCCACGTTGCAGCATCCAATCAATTCCCATTAGATACATCAAGTTACAGCCTATACATTTTCTTATTCTTGTTGAATAACCTGTTTCATATAATGGAAGTAAAATGGGTTGTGAATCCGTCTCTGTATTGCTTGGAATAAAACGTGCCTGCTAAATAACTTAAGTGGGTAAATGCACTGGATTTTCACGTCACACAATTATTTCAACCAGTTCCTTGCCCTAGAAAATCAATGAACGCCAGTGAGCCGTCGTCTCACAGATGAATATTCCCCTGCTGATGCGTCATATGACAAGATATGTCATATCAAACACTCATACTATTATCTGTGCTTTAGTCGTCTCCCTGAGCGAAAAATGCTTTTTACCAGTCTTTTGATTTTGATGTGGATTAATTTATTGATGGATGTTTGGAGATTAAACCAATCCACTTATTAACAAATGTGGCAAATTACCATATTTATAACATGTTAAAGCACTTTGCTAGCATGATTTTGCATGTTGCCAGAATGTTTTAACACATTGTGTTAAACACGTTTCTGCGTGTTTAGCACATTGTTTACATGTTTTAACACAATGATAGCATATTTTTAGCATGTTTTAGCTCATCATTAGCAGGTTTAGCACGTTGCTAGCATCTTTCTAACATGGTTTAGCCTGTTGCTAACTTTTTTAATCACATTGCCAATATGTTTTAACGTATCATTAACATCTTTTGAACAAGTTCTAGTACTAACATTTACATTTACATTGCTTATATGTTTTAACATAATGATATCATGTTTTGGCATCATTTTTCAAGCATTTTTAGCTCATCACTAGCATTTTTAGCTCATCACTAGCATTTTTAGCACATCTTTCTAACATGGTTTAGCCTGTTGTTAAATTGTATTATCACGTTCCCAGCTTGTTTGACACATATCGTTAACATCTTTTTAACATGTTTCAACACATTGTTAACATGTTTTTTAGCATGTTTCTGCATGTTTAGCACATCGTTTACATGTTTTAACACAATTATAGCATGTTTCTATCATGTTTTTTAACGTATTTCTATCATTATAGCTTGTCTCTGGCATGTTTTATCACATTGTTAGCATCTTTTTAACATGATTTAGCCTGCTGCTAACTTGTATAATCACGTTGCCAGTATGTTTTAACATATAGTTAACATGTTTAAGCACATTGCTAACTTGTATATATTCTTTGAACGTTTTAACAAACTGATAACATGTTTCTAGCATTTTTAGCTTGATATAGCATGTTTTAACATTTTTCTAGCATTTTTAGTTCATCACTAGCATATTTAGCACGTTGCTAACATCTTTCTGACATTGTTTAACCTGTTGCTAACGTGTATAATCATGTTGCCAGCATATTTTAACATATCATTAACATCTTTCTAACATATTGCTAACATGTTTTTGCATGTTTAACACATTGTTTAGACTACCTGTTTTAACAAAATGATTGCATGTTTCTAGCATTTTTAGCTCGCCACTAGCATGTTTAACACATTGCTAACATCTTTCTAACATGGTTTAACCTGTTGCTAACTTGTATAATCACATTCCCAGTATGTTTTAACATATAGTTAACATGTTTCAACACATTGCTAACTTGTATAATCACGTTGCCAGCATGTTGAAACATATCGTTAACATCTGTCTTACATGTTTTAGCACACATTGCTAACATGAACTGACATGCTAACATTGCTAACATGATTTACTGTTAATAATTTGCTCTCAGAAGAATCGGAAGAATAATAATGAGCTTAGGTTTGTTTTTCTCCATGAAACCCTCTTGCCTCGTTCAGCTAATTCTTGTTTTTCCCCTTTTTGTTGAGCCTGTAAATGGTCTCATTCACTCTCAGAGCTTCCTTTCTTCACCGCTTTATTCAGAAATCTCATTCCCAATGCAGGTCTTGTGTGGACTCAATCAATCGCTGTTTCCCTCCATAGGGGCTGAGCTCCGCTTTGTTCCTGACACTTCACAGGGATGGAGGCTTGTCCCCTATTTGTATTGCGGTTCCCAAGAGCCGCAGGATTGAACCGAGGGAGCTTGTGCTTTGTGAGGACGTATCGAACAGTTTCCGCCTACAAACTCCTCTGAGAGGAAGTCGAAGGTTTGGGTTTGTTCTCGAATCCCCATCCACTCGATGTCGACCACATACTGACTCTGTTTGCTGTCAGTGTTTTCAAAACCCCAGTGCTAAGGCCTCTAAACCTGATGTGCATAGTCTGAATCAATCTCATCTAAATGTTGACAACTACAAAAGCAGGTATTTTGCAGTTTAACGCAACTGCAAAATACAAATTTAGATGCAAATTGTTCAGTACACTGCTCCAATCAGGTTAAATAGTTGATATATTGACAGATGTGAAGTTAGCATTTTTATTACACTTCACAAAAATGCATTCATCACTAGCATATTTAGCACGTTGCTAACATCTTTCTAACATTGTTTAACCTGTTGCTAACGTGAATAATCATGTTGCCGGCATGTTTTAACATATCATTAGCATCTTTCTAACATGTTTTTGCATGTTTAACACATTGTTTAGGCTACCTGTTTTAACAAAATGATTGCATGTTTCTAGCATTTTTAGCTCGCCACTAGCATGTTTAACACGTTGCTAACATCTTTCTAACATGGTTTAACCTGTTGCTAACTTGTATAATCAATGTATTTATGAAAATTAATTTAAGTTATTAGTTGCATTATTGAAGTTACATGAACTAACAATGGACTATACTGGATATTGTGTGTGTGCATGTATATATATCTAAGTTATATTTTCTAAATATTAGGCAATATATTATTTTACAGTATTTAGTTTGTTCATTTTAAATATATGTAATTGTTCACTGTTAGACACCAACAACACTGGAAAAAAATAATTTGTTGAATTTAATAAAAGATTTTATGGTAACTGGTTGCACACAGTTGATTTTAGCTGCATTTAAACAAATGCATTAAGTTGAACTTAATCAATTTTAGTTCAACTTAATGCATTTGTTTAAATGTAGCTAAAAAAAATCAACTGTTTGCAACCACTTACCATAAAAAATGTATTAAATTCAACGAATATTTTTTGTTCAGTGAATATATTCTTGCACAATTCAGGGATAAAAATATTTTCAAATTTGAAATATCTTTATCATACAAGCACATACAGTATGTTCAGGAAACACTGATTAAGAGATAATGAACACTGTAGACATGTCACGTACGTATGCACTATTCTAAGCCATTTTATTGCATAAATAGCACTTTAAATACCCGGATGATAACAAAAAGATGAAGTGAGGAACGTTGGACTCTTCCTGTCGCTATCAGACTCCAATGTTGACATATTAACCTTATTAAATTTATACACTGGACGGTTGAGTACATAGTGCATATAGTGCAACTGCTGAAATCGTGTTTCTCTGGCATATTTTAACAAAGACTGGAGCAGAAAGTGATTTTCCAGCATGGCAGACTCCGGGCGATCTGCCACAGAAACTCAATCCCTCGAGGTCCGGCAGAATCTCACTGTGCTCTTGTTTTATGTTATTTTACATTAGATTTGTATTCATGTCGCACGCTTCTCTATGGGGGAGAGCTAATCAGGGGAGGATAAAGAGATTGTAGTGCAATTTGTCCAGTTCAGATTACGAGGCGTCACAATTATGAAAGCACTGCAGGCTCTGGAAGACCACACACACACACACACACACACGCTCTGCCAATTACAGTGAGCGAGATTCACGGTATTTTACGGATCTCACACACTGACCTTCAGGAGTCTGAGCTCAGCACTCCCGGCTCGATCATTAAAAGCCTTTACCCAATCAGATCAATGCACGCGTTTCAAAACAAACTAATTCACTAATGGTCTGACTTATTGTTCCAATTTACCTGGCGGTGAATTACGGTGGCATTGGGGAGGAGAAGAGGAGGATCGATGAAGGACTGAAACGCCTCCGAGCGGAACCGGGTCCTGTTCTTATCGAGAGCTTCTGAGCTTCAGTTGTCGGAGAGCCAAGTCATTAACACTCTCACACCGACAGCTTGGCTGGTCAATGTGTTGAGGAGTTCGTTCCAGATTCATTAGACATGCTAGGCTTGCAGAGAATTAAATTAAACAAAAGATAATTCTTCCTTAATCACCCTTTTAATCGCACAAGTTATTTGTCTTCATACCAAGCATCATCTCATGTGGCTTTGGGTAATCAAGTCATTGATTATTATCATTTAGTAAATATTCTTTTTCCACTTCTGTCTATTGTTTTGGTCCCTGGAAAAGAAATACACTTTAAAAAAAGAGTAATTATTACGGAAATAACACTTTTAAAGAAGGACACGTTTAAAAAGAGTAATGTTTTCAGACACTTTATTCCATGTTAAATGCAATTATATTAAAATGTATTACTGTTTACATTTAGATTAAATGCAATAATTTAAGAATGTTTTTGACCCATTTAAGTAGGAGTTAAGTACATCTTTATATGCCATTTTATAATTACTTATATTATCTTTGAAATGTGCTTTAGTGTGCTTGGCAACACATCAAAACAAGTGCATTTCTGTAAAAAAAGATATTCAACAAAATGATAGCGAATTAAATTAAACAAAAGATAATTCTTCCTTAATCACCCTTTTAATCGCACAAGTTATTTGTCTTCATACCAATCATCATCTCATGTGACTTTGAGAAATCAATTCATTGATTATTATCATTTATTTATTTTTTTATTTTTTTTCACTTCTGTCTATTATTTTGGTCCCTGGAAAAGAAGTACACTTTTAAAAAAAGAGTAGCCTACTTATTAAGGAAATAACACTTTTAAAGAAGGACACGTTTAAAAAGAGAAGTGTGGACTGAATGTAATGTTTTATTGTTTAAGAGAATTTTTGACCCATTTGAGTCGGAGTTAAGTACACCTTTATATGTAATTGCATAATGACTATTTCTCATAATTACTAATTACTCAAATTAAGTGCACTTCTTTAAAACATGAAAAAGATTATTTAAACAATGATTCAAAAAGTACAGTCATGAGAGTGTACTCTCTTCAAGTGCACTTAACTGATCCTTTATTTAAATTAATATTATATTATCTGCAAGTAGAGTTTCCTGTAATATATTTTCAAGATTTGTCATACACTACAACTTCACATTCAATACAGTTAAGTGCACTTCTTTTAACAAAATCTATTTTGACTTTATACAGATTTACAAGTCAGTAGGCGTCTCCAGAATCAGCTGAAACGTCTGTGCCGTTCTGAGAGACTGGCTAAACACGCCACTAAATTATCTTCAGTTTTATAGATGGATGAACTCACGTCTGTACAATTGCTTTGTTTTCCTTTCTGTTTTCATCAAGCAAATGGAAATTTCATGAAAACAAATGCCTGACCGAAGAAGGATAGGGATTTTGCTCCATCGCTTCCCGATCGTGAACACCATGTGTCTCCTTTGTCAGCATGTTTGAACAGATATGCTAATCGCTCGAGTCCCGCGGTCATTTGTAAGCTCATACCGGGACGAGGAACTTAGCATTCCACCCACTCGCCATGAAAACACGTTTGTTTACTGCACCAGAGAACACGTGACGTCCTCGGGGTCTTTACATGAGATTCCTTCAGTTTGACTGGAGATCTCACAACACCAAAACTCAGAAACCTCAAACCTGTGACTGTCACACCTGTCAAACAGGACGAACAGAAGAAATCACTCAAACTGTGTGTTAAAGACTTATAAACTTAAGTAGGTTCAGCAGAAAACACTCGCCTTCTCGCAGAAAACATCTCAATACAGCCAGCCTTAATAGCCCTGCGTTCAGAGGTGGGCACAAATACATCAAAAACTATTTTGTTACAAACTACAAATACTGGCTCATGAAATGTAACAAAATAAAATACAAAATACTGATGTGAAAAATGTATTTACAGTTTTTCTCGATTGCTTAAACACTATAACCAGGCTTTTGAACTAAAATTTCAAAACCATAACGCCATTTATCAAAAAGCACACCCATTTCACTAAACTATAAACACTATTCCCTGTTTTGACACATGAGTCAGATTTGTTGAACTGTCACTGCAAAACTCTACACACAAATCCCTTCATTTCTCATTGCTTAGACCATGTTGTCATGTATAAAGCACTAGCATTCAATATTGTTCACTCAAGTCAGCGCAGCTTCAGCTCAGTTAGCACATAATTATCCAGGTGGAAACACTAAGAGTCAAAATTTAACACACATCAATCAGAACCTTCAATAGATATATAAAAGGGCCCAAATCAGTTTATTGCGTTTTGGAACAATGGATCCAGAAAGACATGAAGGAAGAGGGATAAGAATGAGGAGGAGGAAGGGCAAGGACAAGAAGACAAGCAGTCTCAGATGAAATTCAAGCCACTCTAGTTGCCCATGTGTTAGTCAATGGTGTGTCTATGAGGGAGGTTCGGCTACGAGTAAGGCCAAATTTGAGTCGCTTTACCGTCGCCTCGAGAACCTTCAGGGAGGTGTGGTGGCAAACAAAATTCTATCACTGAATAAGAGACAAACATTTCCAATAGTCTTTGATGAGGTGTATTTTCTTGTATTTTCTGTGTATGAATAAAAATGTGCCAATGTATCCACTGGTTGTGTCTTTTGTGTTCATCATGTGAAAAGGTTTGTGATGGGGGAACCACAAGCAACATAACTTACCAGTTTTGGAAATGTTGTTTTGAATTTATTGTACCAGTGTGTTAGACTATGTTGTAGTGTGTGTGATTTTGAGGGCTTGTGTGTCCTGTCTGAGGTCAAAGTTTGTTTTTTCAGCAAGAGTGAATGGTTTTGAGTGTAGAGCTTCATTTTGACCTGAAAATAGGATGTTTGGGGAATTGGGTGAGACGTTATGGATTTGTGTTTATAGTTTTGAGAATACGAGGCATAGTTTCAAGAAATGTGTTTAAGCAATCGAGAAAAACTGTAAATAAAATACAAGTAATTAGTATTTTGAAAATACAAAAATACTCCCACAATAATCTTAAAGGGTTAGTTCACCCAAAAATGAAAATTCTGTCAGTAATCACTCGCCCTCATGTTGTTCCAACCCCGTAAGACCTTCGTTCATCTTCGGAACACAAATTAAGATATTTTTGATTAAATCTGAGAGCTGATCACTCCTCCATAGGCTTCTAAGACATTATAACTTGCTGGCCCAGAAAAGTTATTAAAGACATCGTTAATATAGTCCAAGTGACTACAGTGGCTCAATCTTAAGTTTATAAAGTGACGAGAATACTTTTTGTGCCCAAAAACAAAACAAAAATAACGACTTTATTCCACTATTCATTTCCTTCTCTCTGGGCCTCGAGTTAGCTCACGTAGTGTTTAAGCGCAGCGCGTCTGTGTTGTACGTCACACGTATCACACACATGACCAGCGTCGGCCAATAGTGAGCCTACGTGTGATGTACAACACAGATGCGCTGCGCAGTTATACCACATGAAAAAACTCGAGTCCCAGAGAGAAGGAAAAGATTGAGCCACTGGAGTCACTTGGACTATATTAACGATGTCTTTAATACATTTTCTGGGCCAGCAAGTTATAATGTCTTAGAAGCCTATGGAGGAGTGAGACAGCTCTCAGATTTCATCAAAAATATCTTAATTTGTGTTCCGAAGATGAACGAAGGTCTTACGGGGTTGGAACAACATGAGGGTGAGGAATTACTGACAGAATTTTCATTTTTGGGTGAACTAACCCTTTAATGCCGTTTTTAAGAGGAGCAGCGCAACTTCTTCTCCTGTGTTCAAAACTCATTCACTTCTTGGAGGGAGCCCGGTCTACAGGGTGTCACGTGATTTTCGTGCATCTAACCTGGACATTGCCATTGCCAACATCAGACCGAAAATATGGCAAAATCATTTACTATGGTGATAAGCATATGGTGATTTTTCTTAATTATTTAAGTATTTGAAATACTCTAAATACACTCCCTCAAAATATTTTGTTACAAACTACATTTTATTTTTTCCACACCTGCAAAATACAAATTACAAAATACACTAAAGTAATTAAATACATATTTAAAATACATTTAATTGAAATACTGCCCATGTCTGCCTGCATTCAGCTTAAAGTCCCCCGCAGTCTTAACTTTATCACTTAAAACTCATCTTTGATCACCAAAATGACATATTTAAAAAGATTTTCTTTGAAAAAAATGTCTTCATGCCTTAAAATATCTTGAATGTAACTCGACACCCTTGCCTCATTTAGTATGCGCGGATGAATATGCAAATTAATATGCAAATGAGCCCCGCCTCCACTCACTCACTCAGCTCAGAGATCCACTGGTTGACGATCACACGTTGATCTGATTGGTTACAAGGTAGTTTGTGACGTCAGAAACACCAGCGATTTCAAAGCGTGTTTTTGAGACTGTCTTTGGTTCACTGCAGTTTTAAGGAGGAAATACTCAGCAATGCTGTCGACTTATGAATTTACACATGGTTTGTCTTAAAGCATATTAAAACACCACATAAACAACAGCTGGATTTTAACAATGTGCAAGCTAGTCTGGCATTGATGTAAAATAGCGACAAACAAGGTCTGAAATGTCACAAAAATTAATAAAAATGCCCACAAAATTCAAGATATGAATTGCCCTTATGAGTTCTTGTATTTCGTGTCTAGAACATAATATAGTTAAGCAAAATCACATGGGAAAAACTGCCATTTTCTCGAATATCAGCAATATTGCAAAATGTGATATTCATTTTATACAACAGAAACAATAAGTTGATTATATGACCATAACTGACCATCTTTAGACACACAGTTGCCTATTTTGCCAATGAAAATACTAATACACACCCAGCGGTGTTTCATTCTTAAATGATTCACCGTTTTTGAATGAATCGGGTGAGTCAATGATTCAATGACTCATTCGTAAAGCCAGTGGACACTTGCTGCTTTCATGAATGAATGAATCAGACAGTTTGAATGAATCGTTTGATAGAATGATTCTATGACTCACTTAATACGACTTGTTGCAACTAGTTTCATATATAATAGTATCATTTATTTTTTCATTGTTTGATATATAACCAAAAATGCATTTATTAAGCAGATGCAATATATCTGAATTTATGAAAAGTAAAATACATTTACATTTTAGTTCAATCAGCTGTGGCATGTCTTCCACAGTTTCACTAAATTAATATTATAATCATGTCTTAATAATCTTTTGTCATGCTTTAAAGAAGTGCACTTATTTTGATGTGCTCACTAACATAATAAAGCACACAACTATAGTGTTATCCAATATTAAATATAAAGTTAATGTATTTTAAATCCACTAAATTGCAACTTCAAGTTTCAAGATAAAATACATTAAAGTATATTTTAGTTTACCATAAGTGCTTGACAGTAAATTCAGCAGCACACTTCAAACATTTTTCAACAAAGACAATAGAAGTAACTGAAATTACACATTAATGTACTTACTGGGTCAAAAGACACTCAACATTGCATTTAAAATAAATTCAAACTACACTACATTTTCATTTAATTGCAATTAACATGCAATAATTGTCAGATTAAAACATTCAGTACACAAGTATATTCTTTTAAAGTACATTATTGTTATTATTAATATTAAGTTTGCTAAAGTGCACTTCTTTTCACAGTGAGTGATTGAAGGAGAATCCCGAGCCAAATAGAAACTGGAAAATCGCAGTGACTAGATATGGGACAAACAGGAGGAAAACACCTAGCAACCATCCAGAACACCCTAGCAACCACCCAAGACTCTCTCCTGCTGGACTAGTTACTGTAACATAGTTTATCACTGCAAATATTGGCTGGAAATTGCCCTGCTTATCAGAGCCCAAGACGGATGAGTGTTTTCCTCCTGCCCTATAAAACTCAGAAAGAGCAGCGCTGTCATCTCCGCTCAGCGTGTAATACGCTGGAGTTTCACAAGCTGACATTTGTTTCGTAGACGGTCCCGCTCCGACGTGCCTCGGCAAGCAATGCATGGCCTAAAAATACCACAGCAGAAAGTGTTTGGGCTGCAGTTTTCCTAACATCCCGGAGCCGAAGCCAACCTTTCAGCCAGCGTTTCCGGCGTCCGTTATTAGATCACAGTCAAACCAAACATCATTCAGACACCAGATATCATTTATTTTTATTTTTTTACTAGTGTGTGCAGGACACTATAGTTCTTAATAAAAAAAATGTCTACATTTATCCAAATTTGTTAAAGAATTACCATTTTGAAGTCTGAAAGTGCCAGAAATCATCCTCTAAAACCACTCACATATTGTAGAAATTGCCCATACAGTGCAAAATATGTGGTCAAAATGGACGATTATGCAAATTGCTCAACATATGTAAATTAGCATCCAGCAGTTTCTGTATGCTGGGGACCCATACTTAACATTTCTGCAATAAAACTTTGGTGTACTGAACATTTCCGGGTTCACAATGGGGCTCTATGGGCTGGCTACTAGACTAGTATGTGAGTGAGGAGAGCAAAATAAAGTAAACTGTGACATATTATACCCAATAATTCTTCATACAGAGACAAAAATGATTCAGACACTTTGAGCTGATCATGTTTTGCTGAAGTGTTTTTCTTTAATTGCTAATGCTCTTTTTACACACAGACTGAACACAATGAAGCATTGCTTGGTGATTGGTTGAGCTAAACTGGTATTATCTAATTGTGTAGTTAAATTTAACAGCTGACAGATATTCAACATAATTCATGTGTGAGACAGTCTAACAGAAGGACGGACAAAACCAGGCAAATATCAACTGATTTATCATATTTTATTACCATTTTCTAAACTATAGCGAATAAACAGTGATAATGTGAGAGATGTGTCTGGATAAATGTTGGTTTGACTGTAGATGTAATATTTGAGTTTCGATCCGGCTGCTGCTTCATTTTCAGACCGTGTTTTTCTCAGACTTTTTGTGACCTAATTTTCACACTTCACGCTGTCTTTCCTTCATTTAGCTTCCCGGCCGAGCTCAGACGTGTGTGGCTCAATCCCTCACGCTTCCGGAGACTCAAACCGGACCTTTAACACAAGCTTTTTTGTGCATTGTTCTTATTTAAGCATAATTTTGTGGGATTGAGGGGAACGAAGGGAACGGCGCGCTCCATAAATCAGAGCTCCTCTGGGACGCGAGACAGATGGCAAACTCAGATCCACACCTTTAGCTGAAACACGCCACACTTGCAGATCTCATGAATATACATGAAGGAAGCCAGTGGTTTGATTTAATTTAAGTCGAAATCTGCATATGTGCGTGAAAGTGAAAAAAAAAAAAAAAGCATATGCCGGAGTTATGAGCATTAATTCCTCATTTTGAGGACCACAGTCATCCTTAATCTGTTATCTCCTGCTGGATGTAATGTGTTGCTGGCATCTTGATGGATCGAGTGCGACAGTTTCTTGTTTATTTATTTATTTATTAAGGTAAAGTGTAGATTAATAGATGCTTTTTCTTACAACTTCATTTCACTGGTTCTTTTTAAACGATATCAAAGTATAAATATTCAGTGTAGTCTTTCGAGTAATAAATGCAATGCACAGCAACTATAATTATTTTTAACATTCAAACGGAACTGTCATTAATTATTTTTTAGCTATACGTAACACACTCTAAAAAATGGTAGGTTGTTTTAACCCAAATTTAGGACAAATATGGACAAACCCGAACGTTGGGTTAAAAATGTAATTTAAAAATGTAACCCAACGGCAGGGTTTGTCCATATTTGACCCAAAGTTGGGTTAAAACAAACCAGCATTTTTTAGAGTGGCAGTGCTGAAAAACTAGAATCATTTCATATTAAAACAAAGTCATGCCTTTCTGATTCGACTATGCTGTGATTAGGATATATTATTTAATTAATTATCTACTTAAAAAAAAAAAAAAAATTTAAATCACTGTAAAAAAAATATATTGTTGGTTTAACTTAATGTACGTGACATGGTTGCCAGTTCATTGAAACGAAATAGTTAATACAAAGAAAAATAATTGTTTAATCAATAGAAACTCAAAATATTAATAACATGTGATAGAAAAAAAGAAGAGAAAAGAAGAAAAAAACTGTGATAAATCATGAAAAAAAGGGGAAAAAAAAATATATAGGCTATATATATATAGCCTTTTTTTTAAGTGAAGAATTAATATTTAATAAATAGCATTTAATCAAATTGTACTTCTTTTTTATTTTAAGTATACTTAAAATGTAAGGAATGATCCCTGGACAGTCGCACCACTGGACAAAAAACATAATTCAATCAAAATATGAATAAAAGTAGTTATTTTTTAAATAATTATCTGTTTAATTTTCAAATATTTTAATATATGGAATGAGCTCTGGAGGGTGTAATTTTTATATAAACTGATATATCGTAATTGTCTGTCAACTTTAATGACTCGACCACATAATTTTCGCAGGACAAATAAGGAAAGCATAAAAGGATTGTTTACATATCGGAAAAATTTGCGCACAGGAATTGCATCGATAATGCATAATCACAAATTCACACAACCAGAACTTTAGAAGCATTTAGAAGCTTTACAACTCAAATAGTGAATGGGTTTAGCAGCAATACAAGCTTCACATTTCTGCTTTTAAATTCTGGCAGATATAGACTTTCCTTTTCTTCTGAATAATTTACTCTGATATTATCAAAATGATCTCAATGGAGTTGAACTTGAACCTGGAACATTGCTAGATCATTTTCAGCTGATTTGAGAGTCCAGGAAACTTTCATTTAAACTCTATTCAGAAAACCAAATTTGGATTTATCTACTATTGATTATGTTGTTTGTCAGGGTCATTATAATTAAAGTCCTTACAGTAATTCCTGCATTTTTTTCCCCACTCTTCTAGAACATCTGGAAGCACTTCCGATATCACATTACTCTGGTGTCAAGGGCTCCCATGATAATCATAATCATCTTGTAGACAAATATGATTATGAAGATCGCCTTGCTTCATGGCAGACGTAAACACAAACCAGCAATAGAAGTCCTGTCAGATTTGACAAGGTCAATAGCAAAGTGATAAAGGTTGAGTGAGCAGAAGAAGTAGATTTAGTGTGTCATGCTCCACTGAAGAGAGATCACACACACACACACACACACTGATTGCTCAGACCGTAAACACATCTGACCCGAATCTTCCATATCAGGTGTCATAAGGACATATGTAATGTATACAGTATGTGAGCTACAACCGGCCCGAGTCAAATACAAGAAAGAGCTGTATTAATATCTGTTCTCTGGCTCAGAAATCAAATAGACTATCAGGAACCCTTTACTGGATTTATGTTTTTTATTTATTATTTTTTTAAGTTTTGTTTAGGATCTTTTGTAAGAGGTGTGACGGCCGGCAAGCGTTTCAGTACTTAAGTCCATTTCAGTCATGACAACTCTCTGAATAGGTTTAGCATGTTATTGAATATGGCGATGTTAATGTATTTGGTCTTGGCGGACTAGTATAGATAGCAACTGTAAAACAAATAAATAATAATAAGATCAATAAGTTATGACAACATATTTTGCTTAAACTCATCAAAATAAGGTAAGCAATTTTCAACTTTTTTTTATATTATTCAAGATTCAACTAATTTTTTTAATCAGTTTAATGCAATTTAAGTTGAAATTACTTAAACATCCAAGTTGATTGTACTTAAATTGTAAGGCAGACATTTTTTTTTTTTTTTTTTTTTCAGTGCATGTACTTGCTGCTGCTAATAATGAGCATGTAAGACATGAGCATAATTAGACATGCATCAGTGCCGCAGCAGATCTAGCAGGTGGAGCTGGGGAGGTGGAGGAGTGACCAGACTGTTTAAATGCTGAGCAAGCGATCTCATTGGCTGCAGGATCAGCAGAGGCCAATCAGATTGTGCCATGCTGTAATGATGAGATGGCTTGCAGATTGCATGTAAAGGACTGATCAGCCTGCGCCCCCTAGAGTTTCATGAATGAACTACACATTTATGTTTGTCACAATCTTAAAATCATTTCATCTAAAGGCTTTTGCTCAAGTTATTGAAACTAGCATTTGTAGGCAAATATTAATTTCGCCTGAAAGGAATGCAAAGGTTAAATAAAATGGAAAATAGGATTGAATGAATATAGTGTAAATGCATGCTATACACAAATATGGGGTACAATTGTTGTTTTTAATTAGATATGAATGAAATATATTGTTAAATATAATCAATGTGTATATATTGTATGATATATTCAAGAAATACATATACAGTATTCAAAAGTTTGGGGACAGTAAGATTTTTTGTAATTGGACTAATGAATTAAATTAATAATTTTATTCAGCAAGGACACAATAAACTGATCGAAAGAGACAGTAAAGACATTTATAATGTTATTATTATAAAGTTTCCATTCTTTTGAACTTTCTATTCATAAAAGAATCCTGAAAAATAAAATTTATCACAGTTTCCACAAAAATATGAACCAGCACAACTGTTTTCAACACTGATAATAATCATAAATGTTTCTTGAGCAGCGAATCCTCATATTAGAACGATTCGAGACATAGTTCAATAGCATTATATCAAACTTTCCTCACCGTCTACCTTTGCCACAGCCGAGAGCTGCGATGATTGCAGTTTAGCATTGATTTATAATACACAGATTCAAAGCAAATCTGCTCGCATTTACATACTTTAAAGATTCGCTCCATTACAGCCTAAAATAGACACGCATGACCCCTGAATCTCACACACTCCCCGGAGCGTAATCATCCTCATAAAGCCCTGGAGAGAGAATCAAACACACACACACACACACACAGAGCCGTGCAATCACTCGTCACAGAAAGATATCAGATGCCGCTCATCTCAGGACACATCTGGAGGTTTTTCTGTGATGTTTTATAGATACTGAACGGAGAAAAACTCTAAATGATTTAATGTCCACAGGAGAGTGATCCTGTAAACCCAATGCAAATGCAACGAGAGCCGCATTTGCTCCATCAGTGTTTATTAGCTGTAATAAATGATCATACGCTGACCCCTAAACCCCATGGGTTGTGATCCAACCGCTTTATTTGAATTAACATATTTCTGGGGTGAAACTGAAAAGCCATATCCTTAAAATATGTCTATTTAGAAAACATGAACGCACAGATTATCCAATTTGAGGCCAGAGGCGGTAATGAGTTTCTGACGAAATGTTGAGCGTCTCAGCGTTAAAGCGTTTACACTAAAGGCTCATAACTAATGTGTTAAAAGATTTGCACAACACATTTTCAGGCTTACAACTATAGTTGAATTTACAGTAGCAGTTTATTTTGACAGAACACTTTACTGGAAGTATAGCATGTCAACTATCAGACATTATAGTATTAGTAGACTGTCTGCTTATAGTTTTTTCCCATTGCTAACACACTAAAATGACACGCACAGCACAATTATTGAAACTGACACACACAGAGCAAAACCTCTTCTCAAGTCTCCAAAAGTCTAAACTCATTTTCTGCTTTACACACATTTTGCAATTCAAAATGGCACTTTTTAAACACACTGAACAGGTTCTCTGCGTAACACACAACAATCTGACATAAAGTCACATGATTAAAACACTGCCATTCAAAATGACACTCCATGATCTGATTGGCCGACACGTGTCACCTGACCTCATGTTAACACTTCAATCTTTTTCAGTTTACTGTTGTTTGTGAGCATATTTTTAATAAATAAATGTTTCAACAGCATGTGTGTGTGTGTCTGCAAATATTTCTGTGCATGTGAACAATCTGAAGAATTTTCAACAATTTGAACTAGTTTATTATTATGGCAGAGCATACTAAAGATGAGAGTGCTCTTCATTACGCCCAACAGTGTGTAGTTGGTTAGACAGAAATCTGCTAATATGAATGAAGTGCCATTTCGTGCAAAAGTTTGATTTTGATAATGCTATATGTAGTGTTGATTGCAGTGCTTCATTTTGCAGGATATATTAGATATTTTGCACGTGTGGTTTTGTGAATTGTGTGAAGTATTTTGATAAAACCAGCCTAGTTTGCAAAATTGTGTGTTAGCAATTGGGAAAAAAACTGTAATATCTGCTAACTCTTTCTTTTGATGTTCCTCATTCTACTGACTATAAGTTACTTTACAACTACTTGTCAAATGTATTCTACAAACCCGAACCCTAATCTAACAGTAATACTCTAATGAGAATTAGTTGACATGGAGGCGCAATGTTATTTATAGTTAGTAGACTTTACTATTGAAATAAAGTGTTACCCGACTTTACAACTGAAGTATTAAGTGTTCTTGTGCACAAACTGTTGACAACTCCCGGTCTGTTGTTCACTCAGGTAAATCTGTTCTGCTTGCTGTCGACTGCAGTGAAGTCAGCGATAGTCTCCGCTGAGCTCACCGAATCATTACCGGCACAAACACACTGCAGTGATGTGATCGTTTATGATTTGCCTGCAGCAAAGATATGTGTGTGTGCGCGTGCATGAGAGTGAGTGTGTGTGTGTGTGTGTGTGTGTGTGTGTGTGTGTGGCCTGGTAAACCTTACATTATGGGGACAAAATGTCCCGACAAGGATGGCAATATCCGAAATCCTTGTTCGTGTGGGGACATTTTTTGGGGACATTTTTCACGGCTTATAAATCAAAAAAGTGATGTTTTTTTTAAAATGTGAAATTGCAGAAAGTTTTCTGTGATGGGTAGGTTTAGGGATAGGGTTAGTGTAAGGGAATAGAATATACAGTTTGTACAGTATAAAAATCATTATGTCTATGGAAAGTCCCCATAAAACATGAAAACACTACATGTGTGTGTGTGTGTGTGTGCGTGTGTGTGTGTGTGCGTGTGCGTGTGCGTGCGTGTGCGTGTGCGTGTGTGTGTGTGTGTGTGTGTGTGTGTGTGTGTGTGTGTGTGTGTGTGTGTGTTCGTGTGCGTGTTCGTGTGAGTGTGTGTGTGTGAGCTTTCCTGTAGCTCAAACAGAGCATTGGTGCTTGCAACGTCAAGGTCATGGGTTCGATTCCCAGGGAAAGCAAGAACTGATAAGAATGTAAATGTGTACCTTGAAATGCAATGTAAGTCGCTTTGGATAGAATGTGTGTGTGTGCAGCTGAATCAGCAGGCTCATGCTTGTCACACATGCCTGTCTTGACTGTCAGATCATGTGAAGTGTGTGTGAAGTGTCAACGGCCCTAAACACTCTCACACGTCTAACACACTGAATCACACGTCTAACCCCAAAGCAAGTTCATTACCCCATTTTAACATTTGAAATGGAATTAAAATGTTGTAATGACTCCATAACTCAGTATTAACTGTGAGACTCAAGTCGTGAATCTCGCAAAGAAATACGACTTCTCTTTAAAATCAAAGCAAGAATTATCTTTAGCCTAAAGAAAATGGAATATTTTAGAGCCATTAATTTTTTTTTTTTTTTATCCTGCATAAATTCACTTCAGTGCATTAAATAATACCACAACTCACACACTGACAAATGGTGTAGGATTTAAAAAAAAAAAATAATTCACTCAGAAATTGCTGGTAAATTTCATAAATAATTACAAACACATGATATTTTGAAGTAGAAAGTTTGATCTTATCTATAAGACGAGCATAATAAAGCTTGTACGGTGTCTCTATAAACCTGCGGTTGGCTCAGTATAGCTGACACTTCAGCCTTAACAACATTTATAAAGTGTCAAGTGAGATTCCATAAATTACATATTATCCCATAAATAATCCCTCACACTGTATCCTAAATTAAAAGTCCACTTAGTGCATCAAGTCTTTAAATAAACCATGTTGTGTTATTAAGGAATAGAGGAGTGCATTATTACAGACTCTGAGATACGGAGACCAAATGTCCCCACACAGATGGAGATGTCCGGAAACCATGTTCTTGGGGGGGCAGTTTTTGGTCCCCATTAGGAGAAACATATTTGACTACATGATGTTTTTTGAAAATGTAAAAATGCAGAAAGATGGTCGGGTTAGGAGAGAGAATACACAGTATAAAATCATTGTCTATGAAAAGTCCCCATAAAACATTTAAACACAATCTCTATGTGTGTGTGTGTGTGTGTGCGTGTGTGTGTGTGTGTGCGTGTGTGTGTGTGCGTGTGTGTGTGTGTGTGTTGTTTAAGGCATAATATTATCCTGTATTTGCCAATATGTTCCAGTAAATCTAAGATACATTTACTTTAGATGTACAGATTTGTTTCTCTCTTATTTTAAACATGATCTCGTGAAATGCATAAAACAAGAAAACACAAATTGTCAGTAGGGAAAGAAAAATCAGCTTAACTCAATATATATATATATATATATATATATATATATATATATATATATATATATATACTAGCATCAAGTCTTATTATTTGACACATTTCTAAAGTAAAAGGTTTCAGGATGTTTAAATTGAAAGCAAAAGTTTTTTTTTTCTTTTTTTTTCTGTGCACGTCTGTTTCTGCGCTTCTTCCTTTCATTATATTTCCTCTACTCTCCTCCAAATCCACATCGGGCCGATCCCGGCGTGCATCGTCTCTCGAGGCGTTCTGCCCCATCAGAGTCTCTCCACGCTTTTAGTCCAGCACTCCTTCTCTCCCATGACCCCTTCTTTCTTCATTTCTCAAACCATCCGGAAGGGCCAAAGGGAGAGCCCAGTGCAATTTCCTTCCTCTAATAGGTACTTCCAGAGCCCACTTCCATAGTCTGGAGAAGTGACAAGATTAAAGAATAGCTGCTCTCTTCGACGAAGGCAGGGGCAGAAACAGAGGGCAAAAATACTCTGGGTAATTATGGGGAAATCAAGCACACGCTCACGTCACCGACTCGGTCCCGGCGGATCAAATCCAAGGCTTTTTACTTTCCTCTCTGCCTCTGTTCTCTCTTTCCGAGCTGATATTGCACTTTAGTTTAGAAAAACAGACTAACAACATTCTCTGAAGCTTCGGCCTCCTCCGCTTTGAAGCTCGTCTGTGAACGGGTTAAAAGCCGCAGAACTACAATGGAGTGATTTGGAGAGCTCATCCAAAGAGAATATTAACAAGCCTGAGGACAATGCAATATATTACAATACACAAGGAGATTCTCCCATCTGACCGTTTCCATGACCTTTCATTATTTTTAAGATGTTTCTTGCAGGAATGTTGAGGAATAGATCACCTATGAATGTGCACATTACAAACATTCAAACAATTTTGGAAACATAAAATAAGATATTAGGGAGAATGTTTTCCATTCAGTGAATCATACTTCGGATTCTCAAAAATGACATTAAGCATTAGTCATTTGATTTGACATGTGCTGATATTATGGTATATTGTGGTAATGAACATGTATTTTTTTCGTGGGCTGTTCAATACCATGAATCATTCCAGGTAACTTATTATGCAAATTGTTTAGAATTTTAGAATGCAAATTAGCTTATTCTAAGCTTAGTCCATTCAGCTGTTTAACTTTTTCAACACTGCAAGTGACGCATGAAAACAGACAGCAACTGGCGCTTAAGGAAAAGCAGAAATACCGTGGTTACCCCGTTCACAAAGCATCGGCCGACTTTACAACCTAATCTCATGAGAAACTATTATAGGAGGTGAGGATTTTAATATGAATTTGTATGGAAACATAACATAAAAAAAGAAGAAAAAAAACCTAATCAGTGTAATGTTAGCAGATGTTACAATCCCCGATTGTCATGGAGAAGAATGGAAGTCAAACCATGTTTACATGTTTTCAAACAGCCATTTTAAACATGTTAACCCCCACCAAAAAAAAAATTAATTGTCTACATTTATACACTTTAGTCTGGACTAAAACATGCCAGACCAGATAAGATATTTTGAAAATGGTTAAAAATGTTCTGATTCGTTAATATTGTTATTTATAATTGCGTTATTTTGCCTTGAAATGGTATGAAACATTTGTTTCCATTTCTGCTGTATGATATTATGTTGCGTCTTGCACTTTCCGCAACACATTCAGTGTTAAATGTTCAGTGAGTGTCGCTAAAAACAAGTTCTGTTTCATCCAGATGAACGTGAATCTAGAAATGTCCCTCCACCTCCCCAGCTCCACCTGCAGAATTCAGGCTAACAGACTCATCATCCACGCATTAGTAGTCCACCGTACTCATCATCCACGCATTAGTAGTCCACCGTACTCATCATCCACGCATTAGTAGTCCACCGTACTCATCACCCACGCATTAGTAGTCCACCGTACTCATCATCCACGCATTAGTAGTCCACCGTACTCATCATCCACGCATTAGTAGTCCACCGTACTCATCATCCACGCATTAGTAGTCCACCGTACTCATCATCCACGCATTAGTAGTCCACCGTACTCATCATCCACGCATTAGTAGTCCACCGTACTCATCACCCACGCATTAGTAGTCTACCGTACTCATCACCCACGCATTAGTAGTCTACCGTACTCATCATCCACGCATTAGTAGTCCACTGTACTCATCATCCACGCATTAGTAGTCCACCGTACTCATCACCCACGCATTAGTAGTCCACCGTACTTATCATCCACGCATTAGTAGTCTACCGTACTCATCATCCACGCATTAGTAGTCTACCGTACTCATCACCCACGCATTAGTAGTCCACCGTACTCATCATCCACGCATTAGTAGTCCACCGTACTTATCATCCACGCATTAGTAGTCTACCGTACTCATCATCCACGCATTAGTAGTCTACCGTACTCATCACCCACGCATTAGTAGTCTACCGTACTCATCACCCACGCATTAGTAGTCCACCGTACTCATCATCCACGCATTAGTAGTCCACCGTATTCATCATCCAAGCATTAGTAGTCCACCGTACTCATCATCCACGCATTAGTAGTCTACCGTACTCATCATCCACGCATTAGTAGTCTACCGTACTCATCACCCACGCATTAGTAGTCCACCGTACTCATCATCCACGCATTAGTAGTCCACCGTACTCATCATCCACGCATTAGTAGTCCACCGTACTCATCATCCACGCATTAGTAGTCCACCGTACTCATCATCCACGCATTAGTAGTCCACCGTACTCATCATCCACGCATTAGTAGTCTACAGTACTCATCATCCACGCATTAGTAGTCCACCGTACTCATCATCCACGCATTAGTAGTCCACCGTACTCATCATCCACGCATTAGTAGTCCACCGTACTCATCATCCACGCATTAGTAGTCCACCGTACTCATCATCCACGCATTAGTAGTCCACCGTACTCATCACCCACGCATTAGTAGTCTACCGTACTCATCACCCACGCATTAGTAGTCTACCGTACTCATCATCCACGCATTAGTAGTCCACCGTACTCATCATCCACGCATTAGTAGTCTACCGTACTCATCATCCACGCATTAGTAGTCCACCGTACTCATCATCCACGCATTAGTAGTCTACCGTACTCATCATCCACGCATTAGTAGTCCACCGTACTCATCATCCACGCATTAGTAGTCCACCGTACTCATCACCCACGCATTAGTAGTCCACCGTACTCATCACCCACGCATTAGTAGTCTACCGTACTCATCATCCACGCATTAGTAGTCCACCGTACTCATCATCCACGCATTAGTAGTCCACCGTACTCATCACCCACGCATTAGTAGTCTACCGTACTCATCACCCACGCATTAGTAGTCTACCGTACTCATCATCCACGCATTAGTAGTCCACCGTACTCATCATCCACGCATTAGTAGTCCACCGTACTCATCACCCACGCATTAGTAGTCCACCGTACTCATCATCCACGCATTAGTAGTCTACAGTACTCATCATCCACGCATTAGTAGTCCACCGTACTCATCACCCACGCATTAGTAGTCCACCGTACTTATCATCCACGCATTAGTAGTCTACCGTACTCATCACCCACGCATTAGTAGTCCACCGTACTCATCATCCACGCATTAGTAGTCCACCGTACTCATCATCCACGCATTAGTAGTCCACCGTACTCATCACCCACGCATTAGTAGTCCACCGTACTCATCATCCACGCATTAGTAGTCCACCGTACTCATCACCCACGCATTAGTAGTCCACCGTACTCATCATCCACGCATTAGTAGTCTACCGTACTCATCATCCACGCATTAGTAGTCTACCGTACTCATCATCCACGCATTAGTAGTCTACCGTACTCATCATCCACGCATTAGTAGTCCACCGTACTCATCATCCACGCATTAGTAGTCCACCGTACTCATCATCCACGCATTAGTAGTCCACCGTACTCATCATCCACGCATTAGTAGTCTACCGTACTCATCATCCACGCATTAGTAGTCTACCGTACTCATCATCCACGCATTAGTAGTCCACCGTACTCATCACCCACGCATTAGTAGTCCACCGTACTTATCACCCACGCATTAGTAGTCCACCGTACTCATCATCCACGCATTAGTAGTCCACCGTACTCATCACCCACGCATTAGTAGTCCACCGTACTCATCACCCACGCATTAGTAGTCCACCGTACTTATCACCCACGCATTAGTAGTCCACCGTACTCATCATCCACGCATTAGTAGTCCATCGTACTCATCATCCACGCATTAGTAGTCCACCGTACTCATCATCCACGCATTAGTAGTCCACCGTATTCATCATCCAAGCATTAGTAGTCTACCGTACTCATCACCCACGCATTAGTAGTCCCACTGGAGGGTTTATCTAAGATCTAAGCGAGTTGAAGCTGCTTCCTCGAGCCCCTCCACTGCGGACAGCAAGCCAAAGGCGCTTAACCTTATTAGCTTAAAGATTCTATGGGCAAAGGAACTCGTGAAATGTCCTGTGATTGGCACTAAAAGACTAATGCTCTAATGCATTTGAAAATAACGTAGCACCTACACTAAACCACCAATAGTTAACAAAAGCAAATGTGAGATAAAAACACATTTGCTGAAGCAAACATGCTATTTTAGCTGCTTCTGCAAGTCTTTGAGCTCTTTTATCACGTATCCGAGCGCTTCACATCACGAGTGCAGTGCTGTATCAGGTGAGATTCAGAGCAAGTTTACTACAGCAGAAAAGACACACATATGGATCTGATTACATTTACATTTACATTTACCCAGACAGCAAAACAGTGTCGGCCCAGATCCGGCCCACAGCTGAATTAGTTTACAAATCATGCACTATACCATAATGTGGAGCTCATTACATAGTATTGTGCATGAAAATAAGTCTTAAATAAGGTTCATTTTGGGAGTTTTGCAAAAATGTCAAAAAAATTTCTATGAGTCTTGGTTGGAAACTTTGACGCACACTTTCAATAGCTTTATACATGGATTTTTTGTGATACCTTTTGGTGATTTTTGTAGCTTGACAGTATAAATCACCATCCACTTTTCTTATAACAGAAGCACAGACTCTGCTGAATATCTCCTTTTGTGTTTCACTGAGCAAAGTAAATGTTTTCATTTTCATTTTTAGGTGAACTAATCCATTAAGCACAGGCAGAGATTACCTGTCGTTGTGTGAGTATCTCTAAAGCATCTTTCTTTAAAGAAATTGGAGAAAACACGGAAGCGACCGCCGGCCACAAAAACGACAATCTTTATTGCTTTTATCTGTTCTCTTTTCTTGAGTGGTTTTCCGATAGCAGTTCGCCTCTCCGTGACCTCTGATCTCGGAACGGCTATTCTTAAGACTCAATTATAAGTCTTGCTGGCTTTAAAGCGAAATGTAAATCTGGGTGGAAGGTGCTGTCAGTCACGGAGTAATTGTAGGTAGTGAGAGAAGATCTGGGAGTTTTGCTGGAGAGGATACTTGATGCTTTATTATGCTTTATTATGCTGAGTCACGTCTGTTCCTCCTCATACATTAAACCGTTTCCAACTGGGAAATAATAGAGTCCAGAGGAAACCATTAACATTTAGATGTAGAGATCTGTGATTGTTAGTTATCAAAGCGTTCTGATGTTAAACCCACGAGTGTTGGTCATCCGAGTATATGAGACAAATGACGAATATTTCACAGTTTCCAAGATAAAAGACAATCTGGCCTTTATAGACCTTGTAGAATTGTATTCAATGTGCTTCAAATCATCATCAAAGTATATTTAAAAAAAAAAAAAATACTTGCTGATAATATAATTTTGTGTAATTCTTAATTTATTTGTAATTGATTATTATTTTCTATAGAGAAAAATAATACCAATGATAAAAACCTAATTATTTTTGATTAATCATGTTCTATATTTTCTATACAGCGCGTGACTGTGGTTACACACACAGACTGAGTGGCAGCATTGGCTTTCAGCGTGAATGCCACGAAAAACACACAAAACGCATCTAAAACGGGAAAAGCTTTGAGATTGACTGTACAAATAGATTTGACAAGAAATCTGAGGTATATGCGATTCACAGAAACAACTGGATCCAGGCAGAGAACGCTGGATTATTTTGTGTCAATATGCTGAATTATGGGGTAAAATCACACCCTGTATATTGTAGTGTTATATATTGTATTGACAACTCATCAATTAAATATTTACCATTGTATATTCTGCATAATTGGAAGTTTTTAAATAAACACTGACAACAAACGACACAAGTTTTAGGGCTGGATGATATGATGATATACAGTATATAACATTAATATAAGTGATCACATGGATTTAGACCTATATTGTATTTATATAAAGCGTTCACAGGCAAATGTGCTTTATGTATTTCCCCGGCGTGGAAATAATAAAATGTCAAATGCTCATATAAATGTCAGGAAACACGATTCCTGCTGCATGTCAATATCTGTGATCACTGGATCTTTGGTAAGTTTTAAGGAACACTATATCGAGTCCAAGCTTTAGTTTAAACTGATAATCGTTCGTTTTACTGGCGTTTCCTCTATTAATCCAGTCACTCTCAGCTCTTCTGACACTCAGTCCAGCTGAGGGAGTGACGTCAATGCATAACCTTTATATTAAAACCTTCTACAGTTTCTACATACTGTATTTCATCTACACACATACAGTATATGTAATTCAAAAGGTTTTTATTAGTGCTGGGCAACAATTAAGCGCAATTAATCGCATCCAAAATAAAAGTTTGTGTTTACATAATATATGTGTGTGTACTGTGTATAATTATTTTGTATATAAATATAGACACATGCATACATATATATATATATATATATATATATATATTTATATTTTTTTTTGTCTTTTATTTATAAAATATTTATATTTATATATAATCTAAATTATATATAAATATACAGTATATACATTCAAATATTTCTTAAATATATACATGCATGCGTGTGTAATTACATATACAAAATAATTATACACAGTACACACACATATATTATGTAAACACAAACTTGTATTTTGCATGTGGTTAATCGTTGCCCTGCACTAGTTTTTACTCAGCATGAGTCTGTATCTTTGTGTAACTGAGGCTTAAAGAGGAGGGACTAGTTTGTCTTTTCAGAAATGGACACAATGTGTCGCAAAAGCCTCAACCAATCCATCAGTCCCACAGAAAGTACAGTAGCAGAGACTCTCTGTGAACGCAGTGACGTGGAGGTGAAGTCGAGCCAGCTGGCGAAACACCTCTCCTCTTCTCCACCACAGGTCTCCATTGTTTATTAATAATCCCAGCGGTGTGTTTGGCATGGAGAGCGGAGCAGCTGGTGGGCTTCAGATGAAGGTTTCCACCAGTGTTTCCTCAGCCGTCGGGGGCCGCAGCCTTTCATTCAGGCCTTTCATTACATAACTGTATGAATTATTGAGGTTAACCGCAGCAAATGACCATGGCTTTTAATAATTCATGAAGATCAAGCTAAAACAGTCGTCGGGCAGCCGGTCGCCCACCTTTCCCTTCGAAGGGCCACACGCTTCACATCCAACAACCAGCAAATCAACATTTAAACAGGTCTTGACATGGATTTAAATTTTTATATATATATATATATATATATATATATGTTCCTCACTCGTAATGTTATGAGTTTTAACATTCACACACAAAAAAATCAGAATATTATCCATATAAAACAGTCGTTTATAGACAAATTGTTTGTAACACTTTACTTCAAGCGTTTAAATATAATGCAAATTATTTTATAATGCGTTAATTATGCCTTGTAATGCACCTTGTATGATATCATGAATAATTGTAATTATAATGCATTGTAATGTGTATCTATTCATTGCTACACCTTTAGAAAGTATAATGACTTGACAATTTCAGATGTAACACAGATTCTGCAAATATTATAATGCTTTTTGATTGTAATGCATTACAACATACAGTATAAAAGCTTTAAGTAAAGTGTTAACAAAATGTTTACTCATTCTTTGCGATGTAGTTGTGGAATAGTCTCTTTTGCTCACAAGACTGCATTCATTTGATCAAAAATACAGTAAAAATAGAGAAATATTATTACCATTTAAATCAGCTGTTTTCTATGTGAATATATTGTCAAATGTAATTTATTTTATATGGTCAAAGCTGAATTTTCAGCATTATTACTTCAGTGTCACACAATCCTTCAGAAATCATTCTAATATGATGATTTGCAGCATTTCCTGTCATAAAAAAAAAAGTCAGGATTCTTTGATGAATTGAAAGTTAAAAATAGAAATCTCTTGTAACATTATAAATGTTTTTACTGTCACTTTTGAACAATTTAATGTGTCCTTGCTGAATTAAGGTATTATTATAATTATTATTAAATCTTATTGACCTCAAACTTTTGAATGCTATATGTCACATGTAAGAAACTTTATTTTGTCAGAATACACTTTTTTCTGAATAGACATCAATGAAGAAAGATCACTTCTACCTGATCACTGACCCATAATAACCAGTCAAACATAACATATTATCTGATCTGACAATTCACAGCATTTTCAGTCCTGAGGCATCTTTATATTCGCTTCCATTTCATAACTCCGGCCTCGAGTTTTTATTTTATAGTGTCGTTTGACTCATAATTGCTCAAATCAGATCATCTCTTCAAAGAATGGAGCGCATATTTCCTCCAGCTTCGCTGATAGACTTATTTCAGAGACATTATTAAATGATATGAAACAGAAGCTCTGCAGTCACTTTCATAACAGCTAATATTCTTAATAGCCTAATCAAAAACTCCATATGCCCAGAACAATCTAGTTACAATCCTCAGAGGCTGCTGAAATATGAAATGATATATTTTAGATAAAGTTATCCTTCACAGTGTCACAGGAACGCTTTATATCTAATGCAATCAGCCAAAGCAACATTAGTAAAAATGCACTTGTGTGTGTCTGAGAAATGATGAGGGAGATTATAAATATGCAGATGCAAGATTAATGAGGTAAACATAAACTAAATGTAAACATCTTATGTTGGCTGAAATAAAATAAAAAGGCATTGGAATTGCAAAAGCAAACATAACCAAAATATTAATGCAAAACTAGCTGAAATAAAATAATAACCATGTCCTATCCTAGATGCCTTTAACCTTTAAAAATATGTATATTTGCCTTAAATCGCACTGAACAGAATTAAACAGATGTGTGTCAAATTAAGAGAATTATATAAACAAATGTAAATATTAAATTAATAAATTGAACTGCACTAATCATGTTTTAAGGTAATGCCATTACTGTTCAGAGTTGTAAATATATTTAAACTAATACTAAATACTAATGCAAAAAAATATTTATAAAAAAATATATGTATTTATGTTTATTTATTTATAAATAAAATGTTTTAATATGATTAAAATCTAACAATATATTTGTATGTATAATAATAATTATATTAATATCAATATTTGTATGATAGATAGATAGACAGACAGACAGACAGACAGACAGATTAAATATGATTAAAGTCTAACAATATATATTTTATTTATATTTATTATTATAATTATTATTATCAATATGCAGTTTTGTTTATTTACAAAGATTAAAAAGTACATTATGATTAAAATCTAACAATATATTTATTTATATGATTGTTATTATTATTATTATTTATTAATTTATTTACAAATAATGAAAAGTTCAATATGATTAAAATGTAATAATGTCTTTTTATTTCTATTATTATTATCAATATTTATTTTTATGTATTTATTTACAAATAATAAAAAGTTCACTATGATTAAAATCTAACTTCATTTATTAGTTTTATTTATTATAATTTTATAATTTTTTATAATTTTATTATAATTTATTTATTCTTTCTTTCTTTCTTTCTTTCAATCAATCACGAAAAATTTGACAAAATTTGTGAATTGAACATTTGTCATTGGATCACGCTTGCTCTCTGTGGAGGTCCCGAGGTGGTTCACCTTCAGCTGGTCGTGACGGCATCAGAAGCGAGGACTTCTCCCTCTGTCCACATCTCTAATGCTCATGAAGTCAATCTGACGTGTTTGTGCTGAGCTATATCATATATATCAGTAAAGGCATAAGAACCATAACTACAGCACGCCAATAACCATTCAAAACGTCAATGATGAAACGAGATGAAGTACACGTTATGCCAAGCGTCTTCATAATGACTCTCTGTGTCGTCACTGGAGAATCTGTGTAATATCTGACCCATAAATGCTTGATTCGGGCGTCTATATTAATGGTACAAGCCTAAGATGATTTCTGCACGCTGGATCAGATGATCTGACGATATTCATCTAGTGTATTAGCATAGAGGGATTATTACCAGCGGGCTAATTTTAGCAGCTAGCTCATTTCTGTTAACACAAGGTGTTCTGAGATTGCTGAAACCCAGAGATCGACTTTATACCATGTTCTGCAATTAGCATATCCCAGAGAGAGAAGTGCTGTATTATCTGCTGAAAGTCTCGAGTTAATCAGAACAGCAGAGCCGACGCTGTAACGACAGAGACTCAGGAGTCAGGACAATAAAAGGCTTTAGCATCACATCCAGGACAGAACTGTGGCTCGTATGACAAATATTCACATCGAATATCATGCAATCTTATATTTAGTATTTAGTCATCTCCAACAGTACTTTACTGTTTACATTTTGCTTAAAGCGGCAGTTCACCAAAAAAAATTACATTCTGTCATCTTTTATTCCCCTACTTTCTTTCATAAATCCCAGATCCACACATACCAGATGTGGGCCGGATCTGGGCCGACACTAGAGATTTTTTTTTGTCTTTAAAGTGTACAAAGACAATGTCCATCAAAACTAACATCAAAATATCTTCTTGTAAATACATTATAATTTTTGAGTGAACTATACCTTTAAAAGACTATTGTAACAACTAACCATATACAGTGTGACAACATGCCCCACTATAAGAGTTAGTGTCTGTGAATGTGTTTTTCCGGCACAACAACACTGGAAATGTTCAATATGTATTTTTAGTCAAGGTATATACACTGACTTTTACAAATAAATCCACCTTACTAGAGTAAACGGTGTGACAACTTGCCCCGCTCACCTCCTAATCATGTCAAGTCGCCTTTATTTATATAGCGCTTTTTACAATACAGATTGTTTCAAAGCAGCTCTACAGAGATAAATTAATCAATATTTGCTATGAATAATAATATCTCAGCTATCATCACCTTAGCTTTTACATCCATTTTATTATTATTTTTTTCACATATATGTAAATAATAGTCAGCAGATCAAGTGATGTCACTTCCCGGGAGTATTATTATTATTTATTTATTTTTTTTCATTTATTTTTTTTTTTTTCTAAAGGCGGGGAATCACATTAATCATCATAGACATAGATAATCGGCAGCCATCCGAGCGGACGAATGCATCCGAGGTGCCGCTTTCAACTAAAAAACGTGTGCGTTTTGGCCATTCATTTAATAGAAGTTATGAAAACTGGATTCAAAGTTAAGTTTTTAAAACAATACAGTTATTATCTCCAAACTCCACAAACACAATTTTTTGAAAACGGTGACGTCATGCACATGCTATAGGCGCGTATCGTTTCTTTACAGAGAGACATCGCCACCTCCTGGCCTGGCAGCAGAATACAGCGATTTTAGTCGTTTACGCAGATCCTTCTGAACGGGATCGTTTTGGCAGCGTTGTCGTCTGTACACGGAAAACACAAAGTGTCGTGTAGACGTACACTGTAAAAATATTATTGTGATTTTAACGGTAAAAGACTGTAAAAATGCTATGGTGAAAAACTGTTAATTGGTTAACAGAAAGTTTCTGAACTATATACTGTGAATAACTTTGATAGATCTAACCGCACATTTAATGTAATTTTACAGTAAATTTTACAGTAATTGGAAGTGAAAAATAACAAGTCATTGTATAATTTACAGTAAAAAAAACGTAAATTGACATTCCCACAATTCCCTGCGTTTCAAATTTATTATATTTTTGTTGAAATAACTATGTTTCTTCATATTTGTCTTAGTTGTTTTCTAATCAGTTATGTACATTAGGGGTTTATGTTACATTTAATGTTATTAAATTAATATTTATTGCATTTTTATCATTTCATGTGTGTTACCATGATGGTGTTCAGTGTGTGTGTGAATGACACTGTGCAGATTCTATATATTAGTATTAACTATAATGTGGAAAAGATGTTTGTGACGAGCATTGATTGATCATGTGACTCTCATCTGCACTGTGATTGGTGGTTATCAGTGTTTTACAGTGGTACAAAACAGATATTAGCAATTCAATAGGACAGTACATTACCATTATATCAGATAATGAAATACTTTTTTTACTGTAAATTTAAGTTAAGTCTGTAAAACCTTACATGTTGCTATCGTATTTTTTACGGTAAATTTCTCCCAGCCGTTTTTTACCGTAAATTTAACAGATTTGTTTTTACAGTGTACCCTGAGCCTCATCATCTTTATGATCCCGCACAATAAACAAGCAGGCGTTCAGTAGAAGCGCATATATTCTTCCTGAGGACCCGGACGCCAAGACCCCCAGCTGCAGCCTTCAGTCCTCCTGCCAGAAGAGACAGTGCTCATTATTCCCTCGGCCAAAGCTCTCTCGTCGTTGATATTCTGGTCCTGTTCTCCATCCACCGCTCTAAGACGGGGTGAGAGGCTGCTTCTCTCTTTATCCGCCTCCGTGAAGGACGATCAGAACAGGTACCGGTCGGTCCGGCGCAGGTGCGGCTCAGGTGCGCTGAACGTCCGGCGTGTGACGTGTTTGTGTTGGGCCGCAGCTCTTTGCCTGGAGATTCTGAAACGGTCACTAGCGCGGCTTGTTTGTGCCTGTTGCTCATTAGACATTAATGCGTGTCTGGGTTAGCGCGCATTTAATGCAAGAGTGGGCGAATAAAAAATGCATTGTTCAGATAATGCAAACTGGTTATTTTGCTTTAATTGTATTGCATAACACAGGCAATAAAACCTATATACATATATGTTTCCCCATCGTGTGACAACATGCCCCACTATTGGGAAATGATTGTTAAATGTGCTTAAATAATGCAAACTGGCTATAAATTTGAGCTTAAAAAGATAGTTCACCCCAAAATGTAAATTCTTTCTTCATTTACTCACCCTCATGTTGTTCCAAATCTTGTTTAAAATAAAATAGTTTATTAAAATCTAACAATCTAACAGGTATTACCTTCTCCAGTTAGATAGATGATGTACTTGCATGACTGAAATTAGTCTGTTACCCCATATAGTGTGACAAAATGTCCCACCATTTGGAGTCAACATGTTTTATCCCTCTTATATAATTGTTCTAGTCACAAATAAATATTCACTGAAGTAAAAAGTTCAGTGCGAGAGTAAGCAAATAAAAATTGCATTGCTCAGATAATGCAAACTGGTCATTTTTCTAGTATTCTAAAAATTAATCAATTGCATATAATTAGGACTTTGGAAGAAAAGAAGAAAAAAAAACGTCCCCTGCAACAGTCTAAATTAGGCCACAAAGAGCAGCTAAGAGCTTGCAGCATGTGGGCCGATCATTAAAATTGACGGACATCATAATTTTGCATAATATTAGAAGTGCATATCGACCAGGTTTGATTCACTGCACCAGTAATGGGATGCATCCCGGAAAAACTCTTTAGGACTCGTGGCTGCGCCATTCGCTTTGTGTCCATCATAATCACTCAATTACCAAAAGCTTCAAAGTCAAATTTGACATCAAGCGCAAAAAGCGCGAGAGCTCCCCCAACAGTTAATCGTCAGAAACACATTCACACCAGTTCACCTGCAGCTCTGAGCCTGTCGATGCCCTCAAACACACACATTCGCATCTTTCCACCGGCCACACACGCTCGTGAGATTAATGCGAGTGTGCATACTTCATATCCTTCTGCATCACACTGCCAGCGAGACACAGGCCCGAAGGGGAAGCTGGCTGTGCTCTCCACGGCAGTGTGTGCATGTTTATTGACTTTGCAGATGCAGCAGGAAAAATACAAAGGAGAAAACAGTGTTAACGTCCTCCAAGCGTCCAGTGAGCATCTGATGCACTCAGCCTCTCCAAACGCGTATGGTGTCATTTTTCATACTTCATGTATGCTTTGCATGGGTTGACTCAGCAAAAGGACAGCATCAAACCACACACACACACACACACATCAACTTGCTTTCTGTAATGCAACAATGAGCAATGCGTGGACTGAAAACAGATCTGATCACGCGCGCGCAAATGGAAGCATCTGCAGTCCAGTTTCAATCCGTGCAGAAAGAGACACACACTCGCGCGCGCTGGAGCTCACTGAAGTGCTGCATTTAAAACCCCTCACATGCTTCATTACAGACTCACCTGAAACTGCTGCTCCCGTGGATCGGGAATCTGACGCTCCGCGCTGCTTTAAAGTTCGGCTGAGGCTCCGGGTCCGAAGCTCATGGTGTGCGATCGGGTCAGCGGTTCCTCTCATACTCAAGAGGGACAAATCCGGCGGTTCGGGTCGCAGAACAGCGTCTGAGAAACAGGAGGAAATATCCGATGGAGAGATGGAGAGTCCGACTGACTGCTGAGAAACGCGCAGAGAAACGAGGAGGAGGCGCCGAGCATCACTTTACTGGATTGTATAGGAGGGTGATGGTGGACAGAAAGGGGAGGGACTGAAAGAGAGAGAGAGAGAGAGAGAGAGAGAGAGAGAGAGAGAGAGAGAGAGAGAGAGAGAGAGAGAGAGAGAGAGAGACTAGAGCGTGAGAGAGAGAGATAGACTATTACCTACAACAGAGAGAGAGAGAGAGAGAGAGAGAGAGAGAGAGAGAGAGAGAGAGAGTGAGAGAGAGTGTGTGTTTTGCTTCATTTGATTGATATTCTTTTCGATAGCATTAAATGTGCATGCATGAACATATATAGCAAGCCGGATTGACATTTAGTCAGAAATTAATTCTTGAAATCAACAGTTCAGTTTTCACTAGTTAAAATGCTAATTCTTGATATGAGGAATTAGATTTCTTCTAGTAACAAGGGCATTTTCTTTTCTTTTTTTTTTTATCAGGAGTTACATTTTCACTAGTAAAAATGTTAATGCTTGATATCAACAGTGACGTCATCACTCGCTGAAATACGAATTCTTGATATCAATAATTGAATTTCATAATATTCTATCTGTAATAGTATTTTCACTATAGTCAAATGTTACCATAGGCTGCCATTTAAATTGTTGATATTAAGAATGTATTTCTTACTAGTTGAAATTCCAATTTCACAATCTTAGTAACAAATTATGATTTGTTTTAATTTAATTGTTGATATTAAGATTAATATGTTCAATTCTAACATGAACAGACAATGAATAGCTGCATTTTAATTAACTAACGTTAACAAATATTAACAGTGATTACGTCATTAGTGGAAATCTAGTTCAAGAAACAACCTTTTTATCTAGTGAAAATTGAATTGTTAATTGATATCAAGAAATCCTGAAAATCAATAAAAGTCAAAACGGCTTGCCATTGTACATATAATGAGAGAGTGATAAGAATGTGTTCATTAAGAGTGATGCATCTCAAACACAGAGGTATAACAGATATTAGAAGTGCAACACCATGGGCCGAGCTCTTTTTGACTCGGACCGATTTCTGTATAAAATCCACCAAATGTGTTATTAACAATTGAATCTGTAATTATAATGTCTGAACATAATTGATAAACAAAGAGGGAATGGTGTGTCAGTTAAACTCGGCTCTAGCGCTGTCCATGGTGCTGAACACTGGACGGTTCCGGGTTAAATATAAGTGCTGTCCCTGGTGCTGAACACTGGACTGTTCCGGGTTAAATATAAGCGCTATCCATGGTGCTGAACACTGGACTATTCCGGGTTAAATATAAGCGATGTCCATGGTGCTGAACACTGGACTGTTCCGGGTTAAATATAAGCGCTGTCCGTGGTGCTGAACACTGGACTATTCCGGGTTAAATATAAGTGCTGTCCGTGGTGCGGAACACTGGATCGTTCCGGGTTAAATATAAGCGCTGTCCGTGGTGTCCATGGCAATCCATCTTACTTTTGTGCTGGGTTTGCAAAGCAAAATAGGATGAATTCCCCTGATCCAGATACACACTTTTTCAGATTATCAAACCTGAAATATCAGCACTCCAAATGTTACACTTGTTTGTTTGTTTGTTTGTTTGTTTGTTTATGTATTTGATAGGGACAAAGCATGTTAATGAACATTATAAAATACAAAATGTAAACAAGCTGGATTATAGCAACATTGCTAAATTACATTTCACAATTGCAGAATGTTAGCTATGTTAAGAAAAACAGGTAGAAGAGACAGTGTGGGTCACTTTAAGTGTTTTTTATCTGAAGAGAAAGAAATCAACATAAGCAAACAAACATGTCCTTCCATTTTCAATTTCCTTTAAATAATCAGACCCCTACGGAGGCACTAAAGGGACATGGTGATGGAAAAAATATGAGCTGGGACTAGAAATATATAATATAATGCTTGTGCGTTCTCTCACGGAAGTTTTGTGTTCCCCAAGAAATGTAGCATTTATTCACAAAGAACTCAAAAGTTTTGACTGAGAGTGAACATAAAGTTTCTTAGGGAGCACAAAAAATTTGTGAGAAAAAGCAAAGGCATTTATATTCAGTTGTTCCCCCATCTCATGTCCCTTTAGGGCTTCCGTAGCTCCTCATGTGGCCCACAGCAAAAACAAACAAATATTAAAGATGCAATAAGGGATGCAATTGTTAGAAAAATACCTTTAACTGGTGCTTCTCTGATGTTTGTGCCAATGTAGTATATACAGTGATTAAAAAACACTTAAAATCAAAAATATTATTTATAGTTGTTTGGGGATTATTTTATAGTGCCAAAATGTATTTATTTCCTTTACTGTACTGAAAGGCTTAACAGGTTGCCTAACGTCTACTTCTAATTTATTACTTTAACAGTAAAACTAATCAAGAGCAAAATAAATATAGAAATGTGTATATATGGCATAAAACAAACATTGTAATTTTGACCAGTTTTAAAAGTTTTATGTAATTTTTGTTCCTGAAATCCATTATCCAGGATCAGGATTTTTTATTTTTTTTATTTTTTTTATTTTTTATGAAAGGTATTCCAATCTTACTAAAAAGTTTCGAACAATACAAACTGATGATTTGATCCAAGTTCAAAACCAAGATTGAATCTTGTGATCTAATTTCAGAATCGTTTTCTTTTCTTTTTTTTTTCTTTTTTTTTTTAACAACCCATTTTCAAGATTTGATCCAGTCCGACAGCCGAAATCCGATCAGATTACTTTTGAACTACTGGCCCAGGTTATATGTTACTGATGCAGTTTCAGAGTTAGAATGGTTGTCTGCTTTAAAAAGAACTTTTCTTTCGTGTTATGTGAAAGTTAGATGTGTTATCAGCTTTATACAGTATGACACCGTTTATGAATTCCAGTGCTATTTTATCATCATTGAGATACTATAGTTTTTTATTAAAAATGTTAAATGTTTTTATTTTTATATTTTCCATTTCCATTTTAATTTCAGTTAAAGTTTTAGCTTTTTTTTTTTGCATTAGTGTTGCTATAGTGTTTTATGTCTATGTAGTATTTATTTATTTATTTGTTTGTTTGTTTTAGTTATTTTATTTTATCATACATTTAAATTAAATTAAAATGAGAACTAGCTTAAATAATAAGTAATAATAATAATAAAAAAATATTGTATTTTATTTTAAATTACTGTGTAAATGAATAGAACAGTTGTGTGTATGTTATACTAGATTTAGCTATCTATGACTAAGCTGAACACACACTATGATTGCAAAAGTTTTTTGCCTCATTTTGAAGATTATATATATATATATATATATATATATATATATATATATATATATATATATAATCTTCAAAATGAGGCAAAACACTTTTGCAATCATAGTGTGTGTTCAGCTTAGTCATAGATAGCTAAATCTAGTATAACATACACACAACTGTTCTATTCATTTACACGCCTCCAAGATCCAGATCAATATAATAATATTAGACCTGGAACAATTTTACCTCCAAAAACCATTTGAAGGATCTGAAACTGATGAATCCATTGCAGCATTCAGTGCTTGAAATGAAATGAGATTTGGGGATTGTTGAAGACACGGTGCCGATCTGCAGTCGAGGTGATTATCGCCTTAAGAACAGTGGAAATAGACTGACATCTTGACTGAGACCGTGAACTGAAACCCATGAGCTCTCAAGAGCACAAGATCAAGACTCAGGCCAGGGTTATTTCAGTGTCAGAATACCTTCCTCTTGCAGCATCTCTTCTCTTCTCTGAGGATGAGGGCGGGGCAACCTGTCACTCACATGAGATCAGCCAATAGCAAACCACCACCATCCAATCACTTCCTCACAGACACAATCAAGCCCCGCCCACATTTGTTCTTGTTCCAGAAGCCCTTCATTCGGATATTCGACACAATAGAGAAGACAACTTCTCTTTAATGCAAATACTACTGTCTTTTTTCCTAGTAAATGCTGCATAATCATCTCAAATTATGTTATGAATAAAACCACACTTACAAATATGATTTATAGTTCTTATTTTGGTTGTTTTCAGAGCTCATTTTCACCTCTGATCTCAACTTTCTGATCTTTATTGGTGATCATGTCACAGATACTGATTGTCTGTCTGTTCATATATATCATAAAGACGATGCATATGGATGTCAAGCATTTATAACCCAGCAGTCTGACGTGACACACGGCTCACAGCAGCATGTGTGTGTGCTCGACGTGTTAAAAACACTGACAACCCACTAATGAGAGTTCGCTGCAGGCTTGGCTTGCAGATCGTTTTCAATCCGTCATGATTTCTAATTACCACGATCTGTCATGCCATTTTTATCTCAGGGATTGAGTTTATGGTCGGTAATGATCAATCTCACAGGGGGTCAGAAACTCCTGTATCTTCCACAGATGGACTGTGTTCCTCTAAACGTCTCAAATGTTGTTTCAGCTACACTGTAAAAAAACACATGTGAAATCTACAGTAATTTAATCAGTCTCTTTATTTTACAGTGAGCTATACTTGTCACTAGTTGCCAGTTAATTACTGTGTTTTTATTTTACAGTAAATTATTTGTCACTTGTTGCCAGTTAATTACTGTGTTTTTATTTTACAGTAAATTACTTGTTGCCAGTTAATTACTGTGTTTTTATTTTACAGTAAGATACTTGTCACTTGCTGCCAGTTAATTACTGTTTTTATTTTACAGTAAGTTACTTGTCACTTTCTGCCAGTTAATGACTGTGTTTTTATTTTACAGTAAGATACTTGTCACTTGCTGCCAGTTAATGACTGTTTTTATTTTACAGTAAGTTACTTGTCACTTGCTGCTGTCAGGTTTCGTACAAACGAAGCAGGCAAGATGGTAAGTTTGATATTTTAATAGCAGCGTGAAAGGTGAGTAAACAGGAAGTAGATAATTGGATGAAGCTTAACTGAATGATAACAAAGTCTCTCTTTCTCTTGCAGATGCAGATGCAGATGCAGATGCAGATTCTCTGAAGATGGATTGAAGACAGGCTGAAGAAGATCGGGATCGACGGTAAGTATGCAGGTAGGTGAAGTAGAGAGTCTGTGTGTCATGAATAGACATGTATTGACGAGACCAGACAAAGAGTGAGTGACTGAGTGCTGAATATAAAGGTGAGCTGGTGATGGGATCCAGGTGACGGTGATTACTACTTAGAGGAGAGTGAGTGCAGGTGTGCGCCAAGGAGGATTCTGGGGAGTGTAGTGCAGAGACAGATGAGGAAGACAGACGGTGGATGTGACATTACTCCCCCCTCCCGCAAGGTGCGACCCGCGCCGAAGGCAGCAGAACACGGGAGGGGGGGGTGGGCATCCTGGAGTCCGTGATGGGGAGGTGGACCGGGTGTAGATGGACAGACTCCAGGATGGTCCAGACGGCCATGGCAGACCAGACTGGTCAGGGGGCCATGGCGGAGTAGGAGACCACCCCTCGGGTGGTCCTGGCGGAGACGACCCCTCGGGCAGCCATGGCGGAGACTTCCCTTCAGGCGGCCATGGTGAAGCAGGCTGAGGACGTGGCCATGGCGGAGAGGACCCTTCGGGCGGCCATGGCGGAGAGGACCCCTCGGGCGGCCATGGCGGAGAGGACCCTTCGGGTGGCCATGGTGGAGAGGACCCTTCGGGTGGCCATGGTGGAGAGGACCCCTCGGGCAGCCATGGCGGAGACTTCCCTTCAGGCGGCCATGGTGAAGCAGGCTGAGGACGTGGCCATGGTGGAGAGGACCCTTCAGGCGGCCATGGCGGAGAGGACCCCTCGGGCGGCCATGGCGGAGAGGACCCTTCGGGTGGCCATGGTGGAGAGGACTTATAGCCCCCCCCCAAAATTTCCTTGTGGAAATTATCAGGCTTTGACACTGGGCTGGATGAGGCAGGGGGTGAAAGCGGCTCTGGGCTGGACAGGACCAGCTGCGAAGAGGGCTCTGAGCTGGACAGGACCAACGATGAAGAGGGCTTTGAGCTGGACAGGACCAGCGATGAAGAGGGCTTTGAGCTGGGCAGGACCAGCTGTGAAGAGGGCATTGAGCTGGGCAGGACCAGCGATGAAGAGGGCTCTGAGCTGGGCAGGACCAGCGGCGAAGAGGGCTCTGAGCTGGGCAGGACCAGCTGTGAAGAGGGCATTGAGCTGGGCAGGACCAGCTGTGAAGAGGGCATTGAGCTGGGCAGGACCAGCGGCGAAGAGGGCTCTGAGCTGGATGGGGCCAGCGGTGAAGAGGGCTCTGAGCTGGACGGAACCAGCGGCGAAGAGGGCTCTGAGCTGGGCAGGACCAGCTGTGAAGAGGGCATTGAGCTGGACAGGACCAGCGATGAAGAGGGCTCTGAGCTGGACAGGACCAGCGATGAAGAGGGCTCTGAGCTGGGCAGGACCAGCGGCGAAGAGGGCTCTGAGCTGGACAGGACCAACGATGAAGAGGGCTTTGAGCTGGGCAGGACCAGCGGCGAAGAGGGCTTTGAGCTGGGCGGAACCAGCGGCGAAGAGGGCTCTGAGCTGGACGGGACCAGCGGCGAAGAGGGCTCTGAGCTGGACGGAACCAGCGGCGAAGAGGGCTCTGAGCTGGGCAGGACCAGCTGTGAAGAGGGCATTGAGCTGGACAGGACCAGCGATGAAGAGGGCTCTGAGCTGGACAGGACCAGCGATGAAGAGGGCTCTGAGCTGGGCAGGACCAGCGGCGAAGAGGGCTCTGAGCTGGGCAGGACCAGCTGTGAAGAGGGCATTGAGCTGGACAGGACCAGCGATGAAGAGGGCTCTGAGCTGGACAGGACCAGCGATGAAGAGGGCTCTGAGCTGGGCAGGACCAGCGGCGAAGAGGGCTCTGAGCTGGACAGGACCAACGATGAAGAGGGCTTTGAGCTGGGCAGGACCAGCGGCGAAGAGGGCTTTGAGCTGGGCGGAACCAGCGGCGAAGAGGGCTCTGAGCTGGACGGGACCAGCGGCGAAGAGGGCTCTGAGCTGGACGGAACCAGCGGCGAAGAGGGCTCTGAGCTGGGCAGGACCAGCTGTGAAGAGGGCATTGAGCTGGACAGGACCAGCGATGAAGAGGGCTCTGAGCTGGACAGGACCAGCGATGAAGAGGGCTCTGAGCTGGGCAGGACCAGCGGCGAAGAGGGCTCTGAGCTGGGCAGGACCAGCTGTGAAGAGGGCGTTGAGCTGGACAGGACCAGCGATGAAGAGGGCTTTGAGCTGGGCAGGACCAGCTGTGAAGAGGGCTTCGTGCTGTCGCTGTGAGCAGTCTCAGCGGGGCAGTCGCTGTGAGCAGTCTCAGCGGGGCAGTCGCTGTGAGCAGTCTCAGCGGGGCAGTCGCTGTGAGCAGTCTCAGCGGGGCAGTCGCTGTGAGCAGTATCGACTGGGCAGACCCTTGCTGGCTCTGGCTTGACTGGGCAGACGCTTGCAGACTCTGGTTCAGCTGGGCAGACACTTGAAGGCTCGATATGGTTCTGGATGAGGATGGGTGAGGAAGTGAAGATGACTGGTGGCTGTGGATCAACTGGGCCGATGAGAGGAGGGAGAATAATGAAAGCTGACTTGCTCTGGAATCCGAAGGATTCTGCATCTTGGTCTGGTCTTCTGTCAGGTTTCGTACAAACGAAGCAGGCAAGATGGTAAGTTTGATATTTTAATAGCAGAATGGATCGGACACAGCGTGAAAGGTGAGTAAACAGGAAGTAGATAATTGGATGAAGCTTAACTGAATGATAACAAAGTCTCTCTTTCTCTTGCAGATGCAGATGCAGATGATGAAGATTCTCTGAAGATGGACTGAAGACAGGCTGAAGAAGATCGGGATCGACGGTAAGTATGCAGGTAGGTGAAGTAGAGAGTCTGTGTGTCATGAATAGACATGTATTGACGAGACCAGACAAAGAGTGAGTGACTGAGTGCTGAATATAAAGGTGAGCTGGTGATGGGATCCAGGTGACGGTGATTACTACTTAGAGGAGAGTGAGTGCAGGTGTGCGCCAAGGAGGATTCTGGGGAGTGTAGTGCAGAGACAGATGAGGAAGACAGACGGTGGATGTGACAGCTGCCAGTTAATTACAGTGTTTTTATTTTACAGTAAGATACTTGTCACTTGTTGCCAGTTAATGACTGTGTTTTTATTTTACAGTAAGTTACTTGTCACTTGCTGCCAGTTAATTACAGTGTTTTTATTTTACAGTAAGATACTTGTCACTTGCTGCCAGTTAATTACTGTTTTTATTTTACAGTAAATTACTTGTCACTTGCTGTCAGTTAATTACTGTGAATTTCACAGTCAATTTCTTACCGTGTACTGAAAGATGTTCATATACACGCTCAACTGTATATTAAGAACACAAGATTACTGTCTTTCTGATTCTTACTGTCTACTGTACCACTGTAATAAAAGTTCAACGCATAATCAGTGTGATGCTATAAAATAATTTTATTTTCAAGAAGATACAGAAAATGTTTTTACATTAAAATTTCTCTTCTTACCTGTTTAACCCTCAAAAATATTATTTAATGTTTCTGAATCAATCAAGATGCATTAATTTATACTAACAAAACACATTTTAATGGGTTAAATCAGGTAGACATAGCTCTATGAGGTAACAATTGAAGGATACCATGTTTTACAGCCTGTTTAACCCTTTCATGCTCAAACAAAGCATTTCTTTCAAACATTTCATTTCTGTGACATGATCGGATAGCAAACCATCAATCTAAAATCCACATTGGTTTCTATTATGAAGGCCGGGCTTCTTTTTTTTTCTTTTTTTTTTTTACAGCAGATTTCCAAGCACACAGACAGCATCCGTCATGAATTTATATGGCAATTCTGTTGTGCAATAAGGGCTTGAGAATGAATTTGTAACACTCAACCTAGTAATGGCGGTTCCATCGCAGACCGGCGTATCTATGGCCTAATGAGAGTCAATATCATCTGCACAGGTCTCATCTTATCACCGTTACAGCGCAGTAAACCATCAGACCTGCTCCACACGGGACTACGATCAATGCTGTGTTTGGACATTTGTATGGTAAATAATTTAGATGAAAGCGCTGAGGGATGCCATCAAAATGTCTTCATGAACTTCAGTTGCTCACCAAAGATCCATGATTAAAGCTACATAAACATTTACATAAATTACATGCACTGGGAAAATAAATAAATGAACCAACCAACCTCAGGTTAAGTTTATTCATTTATTTGTTTGTTTGTTTGTTTGTTTGTTTGGGGGTGGGGGGTTGGGGTTAGAGATTTACAGTAAAGTAACAGTAGTTACACAAGGAACTGTCTCTATCTGATCATCCGACCCTTAAGGGTTAAAATGACTTTTGCTAGTGGAACTTGTTGTAGTCGGGTAGATTTAGTTATATTAATAATAGCTTTGCCTCAACTAAAATCATGTATGTATACATTAGTGTGCCTACAAATATGTTTAAGGTTTTTGAAAAAAGTCTCTTCTGCTCACTGAAACTGCATTTATTTGATCGAAAATAAAAATAAAAATTGTGAAAAATTATTATGATTTCAAACAGCTGTTTTCTATGTGAATATATTATAAAATGTAATTTATTCCTGTGATCAAAGCTGAATTTTCAGCATCATTACTCCAGTCTTCAGTGTCACATGATCCTTCAGAAATCACTCTAATATGATGATTTGATGCTCAAGAAACACTTCTAATTATTATCAGTGTTGAAAACATCTCATATGTTTGTGGAAACCTTGATACATTTTATTTTACAGGATTCTTTGATGAATAGAAAGTTCAAAAGAACAGCATTTATTTAATGTAGAAATAATTTGCAACATTAAAAATGTAACTTTTGATCAATTTAATGCTGAATGAAACTATTATTCTTACTGAGCCCTAACTTTTGAAAAGTAGTGCATAATAAAACAGTCATATATTACACTTAATAAACAATTTTGATGTAGCCACATGAAGCATATTATTTTAATATTTGTATTTCTTGTTCTGTCTTTCTCAGTATTTTTATTTACAGCTTTAACATTGTTTTTTTTCTTCTTCTTCACCCAGACCCTCAAGAATCAGCCTATCACAGCAGAGCTCAGGTTTATGGGAATACAAGTCTTGAAAGAACAATAAATCATAGACACCAGTGAAGTGTCACCAACAGGAATCGGTTGGATCAGCCTAAATGAATCCAGCGCTGTGACAGCCTCTCTATTGCATTCAGAGCTGATGGCGTTTGATTGATGGCTGTTCATGGACAGTTTTACTGTACTGATGGATGACTTTTGTAATAGAACAAGACCAACGCTAGTGCTTAGACGAGGGCAATCACTGGGTGTAAACCTGTGTGGCTTTATTTTACCTGGAGATCAGTGTGTTTCTCTCTGAGATCACATGTAAATATAGCGGAGGATGATCAGATATCTTTTCATTTAATTATTAAATTGTGTTTCCTGCGTTCTTGCTGTTCTCAGAATCGTTCGGCCGACAGTGGGAATTTATGACTCTGGTAATGGTATTTGTTGAAGAGTCATATCGATTGATTTTCTTGTCCATCTATACTATGACGTTACTTGTGCGATCTATAGTTTAAAATCATTCAGCAATGATAACTATTTACAATGTTTTGTTTTTTCAAGAACACAACAGTTGCTTTTTATCATTTGGAAAAATTATATAATATGCCTTAATATATAATTTAAATTTGGAATGAAAGGGTTTTAACTAGGGATGCACTAATATGTTTATTTATTTATTTATTTATTTTTTACAATACAATACCAATTTTAACTAACAAGTATTGGCCGATTCCGATACCGAAATGTGTCACTTGTTCTCTTATTAGAACTTTTGCCATTAAAATAAATAATTGTTTTGTTCATGTTTTAAATTAGCAAAGTTCAAAAATAGATGCATTAAGCTGTACTAGCTAGTTTATTGCTGCATCATCAAATAATTTCTATTGAAGATGGACTGGATCCATTTAACATTCAACAGGCACACATAAATATATAAAAAAAACAGAAGATGCATATGAAATAAATTGTAATGAAATTTAATATATTCTTCATTGTATAAATTAAATACACATTAACCCTTTTTAAAGTTACAAAAGTTATTCAGTCAAGAGTTTAGTTTTGATTCAGTGCTCATCTATTACAGAAAACCTGCGGTCGCTCTGGAGCTCAGCTTAGCAGTGTGCACTACAAAGTATACTTTACAAAGTGTGCACTACAAAGTGTACTCTACAAAGTGTACTTTAGTGTGCACTACAAAGTGTACTCTACAAAGTGTACTTTACAAAGTGTGCTCTACAAAGTGTGGACTACAAAGTATACTTTACAAAGTGTGCACTACAAAGTATACTTTACAAAGTGTACTCTACAAAGTGTACTTTAGTGTGCACTACAAAGTGTACTCTACAAAGTGTGGACTACAAAGTATACTTTACAAAGTGTGCACTACAAAGTGTACTCTACAAAGTGTACTTTAGTGTGCACTACAAAGTGTACTCTACAAAGTGTACTTTACAAAGTGTGCTCTACAAAGTGTGGACTTTACAAAGTGTGCTCTATGAAGTGTGCTCTATGAAGTGTGCTCTATGAAGATTGCCCAGCAACATTGCTCAAAAAGTTGCCCTGTGTATCATTACCTTAATACTTGGGAATCCTGTTGAACACAATGTAGTCATGTATGGAAGATCTGTGTGGAGATCAAATGTGTTTTTTCCAATGATAACAGTCCCAAATACTGCTAATTATAACCCTGAATTGTGAAGAGTCATGCAGGTCTTCCAATGAAGGGAAGAACTTAAGGACGATTGGAAAGAAGTCAAACGTGACACACTTTAGTGAGTTGATGCCCTGCTGTAATCAAAAACAAGGGAGAACCAATATATTATACGTACAAGTTTAGTGTATTCTTCTTCCCAATATAACATAATCCTCTTATTTTGATTGTTTAATAAAACTGAAGTGAATATGCACAATAATTGAAGCAAATATTGTGCATATATCCCCTCAGGACATCACTTATACTGTGTATATACAATCTCAATCTATAAGTCTCAGCTAGTTAAAGCATTAGCTAAAATTAAGTACCAATGAGATTTTTCAAAGCATTTATTAATATTTGTTAACATTAGTCAGGTGATATATCCAGGTGTCTCATGCTTCCCTCCGTCTCTATGCACAGCATGGCTTTTGTTCCTAATGAACTCTCAGCTCTCATTTGATCTTCTCACAGAGATCCGTAGAGACTAGAGACTGTGAGTCTGATCATCATTCCTGTGCTCTTAACAGCCATCATGCTTGTGTTGTTCTTAAAGAAAGATTGTCTATAAGTGTATATCAGAATCTATAGCAACTAAAGGTGATGATACACAGGGCAACTTTCTGAGCAATGTTGCTGGACAATCTTGCCGAGCGATTGTTGCTTGGGCACTTTCCCATTGAAAATGGGCAATAAATTTCTATCTGGATAATTTAGATTGGTCGTGGGCTCTGTGTCTCATCTGGTTGCCCGTTGATGGCAACATTGCCCGGCAACATTGCCCAAAATGTTGCCCTGTGTATCATCGCTTTAATACCAGTTTGTTCCCCTGCTGTAAATAATGAAGCCACTAATGCATGTGGCGTTAAAGCCCTCCAGTCATCTCACGCTAACACACCTGAAAAGGTTGTTAAGTTTGGACTCGTCAAACTGCAGAACACGGCTTCAATCTTCCACACGGCAGTTTTCTTTGGCAAATGTGTGTGTTTTTGCAGTATAAAACTGATAAATGGTTTCTTTACAACGTCTCAGTCCAGCCTCTTGTACCACTACAGCGCACCAGCTTTTAATGGGCATCTGGTCGCTGTCAATAGGAAACAAAGGCTTGTAAAAATCAAAAATGAAGAGTGATGTTAGCAGGCAACAAGCACAGTTAAACAGAGATCCTCAAGAACTATCAACTCAGAGACAATGAGCCTCATTCATGAAGAACCAGCTGAAGAAATGTGTGTGTTACTCATCTGTGCAAGCTTTCTTCATCCAATTTCTTCATCCAATGTGTTTGTGTTGAATGAAAGCAAGAACACATTGCATTGCCAGTGTTATTTACTGTATATCCACTACTGTACTTTGTGCATTAAATTGATCAAAAGTGACGGAAAAGACAGACTGATTGATTGATTGATTGATTGATTAATTGATAAGCTTATTTTATTGCAATTTATTCACACTCCGTAGAGCACACTTCGTAGAGCACACTTCATAGAGCACACTTCATAGAGCACACTTCGTAGAGCACACTTCGTAGAGCACACTTCGTAGAGCACACTTCATAGAGATCACTTCGTAGAGCACACTTCGTAGAGCACACTTCGTAGAGCACACTTCATAGAGCACACTTCGTAGAACACACTTCGTAGAGCACACTTCATAGAGCACACTTCGTAGAGCACACTTCGTAGAGCACACTTCATAGAGATCACTTCACAGAGCATACTTTATAGAGCAAACTTTGTAGAGCACACTTTGTAAAGCACACTTTGTAGAGCACACTTCATAAAGCACACTTTGTAAATCACACTTTGTAGAGCACACTTTGTAGAGCACACTTTGTAAAGCACACCAATAAACTGAGCTCCAGAGAGACTGTAATAGACGAGCTCTGAATCAACACTAAACGGCCTGATTATAGAGAGATAGTCTTCACTGCACACTGTAAAGGGGTGATTTGCATCATGTCTGGGATGAATGTACTCCTACACATGCAGTAAATAGAGAGAATGAGAGGACATGAGGGGGAATGAGCTCCTGTCCCGTGATTTGAGTGAGGACTCGGACTCAGCATGCATGTGTATTCAGTGCATATATTCACATTGCATCAGCTTTTGAAAGCTGAGAAAAACGGCGAAGTGTCCGCGCTTCTGAATTCACATTCACACACACACACTCCTTCCTAATGAAGTGCTGGCATGAGTGCAATTCACCTCGAGTTTAACTGCGCCCAACTTATTAAAAATGTATCCAGCGATACTAAGATTGCTCTCGATACAAGAGGCCTTTTGCAGCTCTAGTGTTCTAGTGTTCTAGTTTCAATCTTCTGTCGCCGATTGCCATTTACCGCGAGGGTATTACGACACTCACACGAGGAACGCTCTTCAGATCCAGGGTGCAATTTCCTTTTAAATAACCTGCGTTAAAAGATAGATGACTCTCATTCTGCCAACTGTGATTCCATGTTGTTACATCACAGTGTTTGTCGCTCGAATCCTGAGCCGAGAGTTCGAGCTCGTCGACACGTATCAATTATTTCCCGACGGCGTCTTTTACTCTCGCATCTCAATCTGAAGAAACCGCTTTAATACAGTTCCAGCTTTTCCATGGCAGAACGACACACACATCAGTCTCTCTGACACCTCAGAAGTTCAGCGACAGAAAGCTCTTTGTGTCAACAGAAGTCGTTGAGTCAGAAGGCGTTCAGTCTTTGAGGGAATCGGGAACATCTCAACCCACTGACAGCCCTGAAGAGCCGCTCGCTGAGAAGCGTTTACCCGTGTCAATCTGAGCGACTGTGGCCTCACGACACACACACACACACACACACACACTACAGTAAGATTCACACAACCTACGGTCAAAAAAAAAATATTCAGACACCAGATATCATTTACTAGTGTGATCAGGACACTACAGTTCATTTATGTGAGTGAGGAGAGCAAAATAAAGTAAACTGTGACATATTATACCCCAAAATCCTTCATACCGTGACTACCAGTAACATTTATCCAAATTTGGGACCAAAAATGATTCAGAAACTTTGACCTGATCATGTTTTGCTGAAGTGTTTTTTCTTTAATTGCTAATGATGTAATTGTGACTTTAGGGTGCGCTGTCCCTTTAAGTGTGTGCTGTACCTCCATGGATTCTTTGATCTCCAGTGTGAAGGCGTGGAAGTTCTCCGAGTCTTTCCTCAGGTCTCTCATGTCGTCTGTGCTTCCCACCCGGAAATCAGCATTCCTGCAGCGGCTCTTCAGATCGTCCAGCTCCTTCTGAAAGTGAGCGATCTGAGCAGAGAACAGGGCAGCGTCAACACGACCGGCCAATCAGACGTGAGCATGTGAACATGTGATCATCGGCTCTACCTCAGACGTAGGGGTGGGAATCTCGAGGCACCTCACGATTCCATTACAATTCAGAGAATTTTTAAGGCCAGACAAATAGTTTGTTGAGGTCAATTTGTAGGGAAGGACTACACGCCTGCGCACATATATATTCAAACACGCATATCTATAGACTAAACACGTAACACGCATGTGCACACCGTCAGCGTTCTCACAGATTCAAGTTTTTGAAGTTTGCGTGGAGATGATAACCTGCACCTTGGAACCTGTTTTAAGGTTTGCGTTCTCGAGCTCCAAACACTGTTGTGTGAATGAGCGGCCGGAGCGCATTAAAGAGATGGTTCAAATCAGCCTAGGGTCCTTTGCACCATGACCTCGAGCCAATTTTCCCTTGGTTGAACATTATTAAAGTTAGAGCTTATTTAGAGATATCAGCCGATGGTTTAGTGCAGGCGCTAATGGATCCTATGATGTAGGCTATCTGGTAAATTACCCCACTAATAATGCCCAGAATGGTACCAAACTTCTACAGTAGTACAAATAGGTTCTGTACTCATAAAACGAGGCATTGGAAAGTTTGTAAGTACATCAGGAGTTTATTTAAATAACACTTGCCTGACGGCTAATGCAACCGCTAACCCGGACGTCGAGGTCACTTCAGTGATTTGGGAAAAGCCCGTAAAAGTCCTGTCAGAAAGCGATCATAAGGATGTAGTGTAACGACGCCCAGTTCCAGGAATGCACTGATATTACCAGTTTGCAACAATTATTAGTTAACACTAAGTTGTCAGTTGTTTGGCTCGAGGTCATGGTGCAAAGGACCCTAGGTTGATTTTACTCCAAACCATCCCTTTAACAGCTGACAGATATTCAACATAATTCCTCTGTGAGACAGTCTAACAGAAGGATGGCCAAAACCAGTGAAATATCAACTGATTTGATAACTCTGAGTTCTTGTCATATTTTATTACCATTTTTCTAAACTAAAGTGAATAATCTGTGATAATGTGAGAAAGGTGTCTGAATAAATGTTGATTTGACTGTATATACTTCGCAATGTGCAAGCTCTGTGTCAACAGAAGTCGTTGAGTCATGTAGGAAAAGACACACACACCTAAGATTCACACAACCTACAGTCAAAACTAAAAATATTCAGACACCAGATATCATTTTTGATATGTTTTTACTAGTGAGTGCAGGACTTATAAGCTTTTAACCGCGTTAGACTGATGGAGAAGATGAGCGACTGTTGCCGCACGAAACACACACACACCTAGTACAGAAAAGATTCACACAACATATGTAGCGTGAGTCGGAGATCTCAGAATAGAAGGAGGTGTACGTGGGCTGAAACGGGCTGGTAATCAGAAGGTTGCTGGTTCGATTCCAGCATGGAGAGAGTCACTTAACCCCGGATTACTCCAGGACTGAACCTGTGCGGCTCTTCGGATGAAACGGCTGCTGAATGAAGACCTGGCTGTTCATTATCACACAGACTCAGGCAGAGCGAAGCGCGGGCACTTCATTCACTTCATAAAACCAGTGAGAGATTCTTTTACAACACACACCACATTTACCAGATCATGAAGCATGAAGCGTTCTCTGTAGAAGTGCAGATCTGGACCTCTTTCACCACTAAACTCTCCGCATATTCAGTGTGTTTAACAAGCGGTGAATTGATTTTTAACTTGATCTCTGAGGTTACAGGATTCTGTCATGATTTACTCCAGCTCATGTCGTTCCAAACCTTTATGACTCTCTTTCTTCCATGGAACGTGAAAAGAAGATATTTTGAAGAATGTTACAGTTTTGGTTCCAAGTTTTGTTCACACAGTAGAAGTCAATGGGAGGCGGAACTGTCTGGTTGCCAACATTCTTCAAAACATCTTGTTTTATGTTAAGAAAGCAACACAGGTTTGGAATGACATGAGATGGAATAAATCATGACATGACATTTTCATTTTTGCATTGACAATCCCATATTTTTGTGGAAATTGTGAGACAAAATTTTTTTTTCAGGATTCTTTGAATAGAAAGTTAATTGAACAGCATTTATTTGAAATAAAAACATTAACAATATAAATGTCTTTACTGTCACGTTTGATCAATTGAATGCGCCTGGTGAATAAAGGTATTACAGTACTTTCTTCTAATACAAATCTTACTAAACTCAAGCTTTTATATAATAGGTTTATATATTAAATATAATATAATATAATATAATATAATATAATATAATATAATATAATATAATATAATATAATATGGACAGATAGACGGACGGACAGACAGATAGATGATGGATGGATGGATGGATGGATGGGGTGAACGTGATTTCACCAAGTACCACATGTTCCTGGATCAACATCTTTGTTGATCCTGGAACAACTTTCCAATCAACCAATCAGATTTGAGGGACAAGTTTACAGTTTATGTCAAGTTTAGGCTTACAACCAGGGTGAGGTGCTTCAACATCAGTCTTATTCACCTATCATTTCCCTCTGATTTTAGGGAAAAGTTATGGGTAGGGTTAGGTTTAGGGTTAGGGATAGGGTAAGGACTAAATTTTGGGACAGGAATGTTATTCCAGGATCAACAAAATATGTTGATCCAGGAACATGTCTTACTTGGCAAAATCACGATGACCGGATGGATGGATGGATGGATGGATGGATTGATGGATGGATTGTATCATAATTGATACATTAGGATTCTTTGGCTTATATTGTATGATATAGTGAGAATATGGAGGAAAAATCAACTAAGTTTTGCCCAAACTGAGCAGAAAATATGATATTTTATGATCAAAGCTCTGTCGCATTAAAACATATAATGTAATGCAATACAATGATGTTGAGAGGATCATATTTGATTCTCAGGATTTTTCTAAAACAAATGCATGTATTGATAATCAACTAAAGTGTTAATCTTGAAATATTACTAACAATATCAATGTCATTCTTTCATTTACTTGATAATACTAAAAGACTTTTGCTAAAAAAAAAGTTTAAACTATAAATCAGACGACAGAAGATTGTGCAAATTTTTGATCATTTAGAGGTCTTAGAAATGTGTCTATCAAATTTGAAACAGATATAAACATATTACCCAAAAAATGTGTTACATTTACTAATGTCTCTATTGAAGTTCATTGGAAGCTATAAGCCTCTATAAGGTTTGGGTTTTAGAGGGTGTTGGACAGACAGATGTACAGTAATAACTGGTGCAAATCCTCCGATACGGTTCTGTGATTAGCAGATCTCCATCCACAGACGAGTGTTTAGTTCGACTGAACGTGTGACAGATGTCAGTGCACTAATAAGACATTCCCATCAGTGAAGTGTTATGATACGTATATGTTGTTGCTATAGTCCGGTTATATAGATAGCATATCCATCCACCCGATTTCATCACAACTATCTGTGTAACAGCATTTAGCACTGAACATGGATCTTCTACCTCATGACTGGCACCTTGTTAAACTGGCATACCTGAACATGGCACACACACACACACACACACAGCTGTTGAGTGATGGAGCATTTGAGGTGTAATTGCTCTGATAAATCTTGATTAAACACCACAGATGTGCCGTGTGTGCTCGTGTGATCATACTGTCAAATCAGCTTATCTTCAGAAGTAACAGGGGCTGGTTTGTCAACTCGAGATAGAAACGTGGTCCTGCTTGACATGCCTGGGGAGAAACTGTAAAAGTGTAAAAAATGAATGCAGACTTTCAGCTGCATGTGATTTTCTTACTTATTTTTGTCTTGTTTTCCAGCACCAAATATCTAAACATTCTTAAATCAAGATACATTTACTTGAGAAGCAAAATTACATAAGATATTTTTTTCTGATATTGAGATATTGGGCCCTATCTTGCACCCAGCGCAATTGACTTTGTACACTGACGCATGTATCATTCCTATTTTGCACCCGCGCAAAGCGCGCTTTTCCCTCCACAGAAGCACGTTGCTAAACTAGGGAATGAACTTGCGCTCCCTGGGCGGTTCAGCGCAAAAAAGGAGGCGTGTTCCGGCGCAAACGTTCCTTCATGCTATTTTGCAGGTTTAGAAAACAATTGCGCCACTAACCAGGAAAAAATAGTTTAAAGTCAGTGGCGCGTTGCGCATGTTATTCATATACTATTTTAAGGGCGCATGCTTGGCCATAATCAATGTAGCGTGTGCACAACGCGCATACACTTTGATTCTCTCATCTACACAGAAGCAGCAGTTTTCATTTTTGCAAATCATACATTATTATGATAGATAGATAGATAGATAGATAGATAGATAGATAGATAGATAGATAGATAGATAGATAGATAGATAGATAGACAGACAATTTATTATAAAAGCATACATCTAGCTTACACATTTACCCAAATTATCATACGCCTTTTTAACCGAAGTTAATTTGGGTGGGTTTCTCCATCCCCAACGTCCCTGACGAGAGCGTTGCTCTCCTTGGCTGTGAACCGCTCCTGGCGCGCGTCTGGCAAATCCGCCGTTATAATAGGAATCCGCTTTAGAACAAAGCGCGTCTGCTCTTAAAGGGAATGTGAGATGACGCTCTGATTGGTTTATTTCACGTTACGCCCAAACCACACCTATGAATAATGAAGCTACTTCAGACCAACCCATTTTAGATTTGCGCCTGGCGCAAGAGTCATTTATCCCGCTGGGAAAATAGCAACAGCGCCAAGACCCGCCCACAAAGTTACTTGCGCTTTGCGCTTTGACACTTGCGTTTCAGATCGTTAAAATAGGGCCCATTGTATTGTTTTCTTAAACAAGCCATATTACGCCCTTTTATAAAGTCTTGATGCTGATTTTGGTCTCCACTAGAACAGGTTTTCCTGCTTGAATGTTGATTATTCTCCTCATATTCTCCATTGTTGCGGCTCCTCTCTTCCCAGTCTGTCAGTAACGCTCTGTTTACTTCCTGTCTCTATGAAGCCCCTCCTTCTGAAAAGCAAACTCTGCTCTGATTGGTCGGCTGGAGCAGTGTGTTGTGATTGGTCGAGCGCTTTGCGTGTGTTTGGGAAATGTCCCGCCCCTTACCATAACCGCCAGTTTAACACACTACTAACTAACTCAGTAGTGTGAAGTAGTTCAGAAACTACCTTTTTCATTCTCAAACACCGACATTACAAAAATGATAATGTAAAAAGCATAACATGTCCTTTTTAAGTCTTGTTTTCTGAAAATTGTATCAAACTTTAGTGAGTTCATGCTAAAAACAAAAAGAAAGACTGTCACTGGGGTCAGAAACATATTTTGAAAACAAGACAAAGGTGTTGAGGAATAAAATCACGTTTTGCAGTGCAGCCGAGAGAGATTGTCGTTCAGGGAATGAATATTGCTGTGGCCTCATTGCATTTATTGCACTGCGATAACTTTTAGTTTTGTCTCTATTGTAAACTAATGCAAAATCCAGAGAAGGCTGTTATTCAGAAGGTCACCGTGTGTTTCTATTTGCATGCTGAAAGAAGAGCACAGAGTGGAAGCTCGCCGAGAGAGAAAACAGCATTATAATAAAGACTAGACAATTGGCTATTATCAAGCCCTTATGCTTGTGAATAATTCAGAGCATTGCTCTGTTGACAAATCTGTGAGGAGATTCAATGTACATCATTTTCAAAGAGTAGAATTTAATGTTTTCCCCACTGAAAATGGATGTGTGTGTGTGTGTGTGTGTGTGTGTGTGTGTGTGTGTGTGTGTGTGTGTGTGCGTGTGTGTGTGTGTGTGTGTGTGTGTCAGGATTACAACTCCTGAAATATGTGGCACGAGTTTTAAAGAAGTTCCCGGCAATACAATCATATCCTGAAGACTTAACATTGGTCTCGACAGCTGACTGGATCCGCCAACAGCTGCGCTATCTGCGGGAAACCGTCCTGCCCTCTCTGCGGACGCGAGCGACTCAACCCAAGCGGAACAGAAAGGTAAGCAGGAATAAACTTGCATATCTGTGGCATCATAGAAGATCTAAAGCGATTCAAGTCATTTTAAACAACAGTGAATATCCCGCCCGCCCACCGTGCTCTAGCGATATCACAGTTATACAAACTTATTATGACAATAAATGCCTAAATCAAAGGCGTAATGATGATCTCCCACCTCCACCCTGGTATTTGAACGTGCCGCCGATGAAACCAACTTTTTTCCCTGAAACCACGCACTTCACATTTAAGGAAGTAGAGAGTAGTCTTAAAGAACCTCCCTAACAATAAAGCAAGTGGTAAGGATGGCGTGACATATGAGACTCTTAAGACCATACAGTCATGTAAAATTTTAACAACTATCTTTAACGTCTGTTTGGAAAATAAGAGGGTACCAGATTCATGGAAAGGAGCACTAATCCATCGTATTCCAAAAAAAGACAACATTCCTGATGATCCATCGACATGGAGGGATATATCCCTTCTCCCTACCATCTACAAGGTGTTCATGAAATGCATACTGGCCAGAGATCTCCCTTGGTTAGTGGAAGCTGACATCTTATCCACTAAGCAAAAGACAAGGTATGAATGAGCATGTATTTTGCCTCAAAACAGGGATAGATGACTTTAAAGTCCCCGTGAACCCGAAGTTGCAAACGACTTTTCTCCAGTGTTGTGACGTATTTCCAAGTGAAACGGAATATTGAACAGAGGGCAGGGTTTTACTCTAGCGCTCCTCCTCTCCATCTCTCGCTCATAGCAGACTAACGGTTTGAGGGGAGTGGTTAAGCGTTTCCCAACCCAAGCCGTCAAACTGACGTCATCAGAAAAAGACGCCATTCCAGACCGGAAGTAACTTTTCAGATTTTGATTAAAGATTACCATGGTAATAATATTATATTAGCCTGACGTCGTCATACTCAGATTCTAGTCAGAATGTGAGTCTGATACTGCTCCATTGGGCTGTGATTATGGGGCGTTTCAACCAAACCAGGAAGGAAAATGCCTCTGCACTCAATTGGATAGACCTACAACCAATCAGAGCAACGGAGTATGTGACGTATGTTTTCATTCATGTTTCCGATCGACAAATGCCTTGATCGCGGACGGTTCTCTGTTCCTCTTTTAAAATAAATGCGCTGTCAATATCTTCTATAACAGATGGCGGAATCTACACATGATGTTTTATTAAAGGTCCCATGACATGAAATTTCCACTTTCTGAGGTTTTTTAACATTAATATGAGTTCCCCTAGCCTGTATATGGTCCCAAAGTTTCTAGAAATTTTAATCGGTGTAAATCGAGCTTTTGCTATTTTTCTCTGCCTTTGAGAAAATGGAAGCTCAACCGGGCTGATCTTGAATCTCCTCCTTATGACGTTATAAGGAGAAATGTTACCTCCCCTTTCTCTGCTTTGCCCGCCCAGAGAATATTTCTCGCCCATGAGAAAATGAGCTAGAAAGTAGAATGCGCGCGCGCGATTTTAGTTTGTCCACGAGAGATATCATGGCTTTTGAGCGAGCGAAGCATAATAATTGCTTAATAATTGGATGTACAAATGAACATCGAATGGTCAATACAGAGCTGGGCTTGCTGAACGTCGGACAAGTAAGTCAACAAATGATATATAAGTGTGTTGCTTTACTTTTTATGGTTACCTAGCTTGTTACACGTAGAATGTGGCTGTCACATTAGCTATGCAGCTATGCAGTTACTTGCGCTAATGTAAAGGTAGACAGCATCAACTTACACACACTGTAACGCGAGTGTTGTACATTTCTTTGTTATTTGGATAACCGTTTTCCTGTTGGTTATATGGCGCGCGCGATATCCGCATTTCAAGATCGCAGAGCTTGATGTAATTGTAATAAGATAAATTACAGACGTTACAGATCTCTCATGAAAAGGCAACAGTAGGTTCGCGTTAGCTACATGATAATAACTGTAAACCATCCGAATAAAGTACCGTATCCAGACATAATATTTTAAACTAACCATTCGGAAACGTCCTGCTGGAGCCGCTGAGTTGCAACATCTTCATCCGTTGCTTCTCCATCTGGATCAGATTCTGGGTCAAACTGAAATGTTTGAACGACTGTGTGTCTTCGTGCCATTGCAATATATCCAACATAAACAAACATGCATGGTACCGTTGCGCAAGATGGTCAAGGCCACACCCACCCTCCACCTTGCGCCGCCTTTCTCCTCCTCATTAGCATTTAAAGCTACAGTCACCGAAACGGCCCGTCTGAAGGAAGCTCATTCTGGGACTGGCTTGTAGTGGCTATAATTCTGCACCGAGGCTGAATTTTTGGAAAGAGATTTCAGATACAGTACTAGGGACCACTAAGGACTATATTAAAGCCTACAAAAAGTAGCATGTCATGGGACCTTTAACAAAGTTCAGGAGGAGCACGTTCAAATAATCAATCCAATCAACTTGTCATCAAACAATAACCGTCTACACTATCAGCATGAGAGGAAGCATATATATTCACTCTGTCAACTCACCTAACATTCCTTGACAGTTTTCAGCATCCCCCCCACTCACTCTCGGCTTGTTCTTCCACAGCCAGGAATACGGGGGGGAGTACTTTGGGTTCGGGCCGAATACCGATCCTGGAGCCTTTCCTCGGACAGCACGCCAAATATGCATTTATTCTATCTGACTAATTTGTAAGTGTGTACTCGTGAAATCTCAATTCTCCGGCAGTCATCTTTGTTGTATACTGTCTATGTTGTAAACGAATTCAACCCAAGCGCTCGTTGATGACGTGGATGATTACGTTACCGTTGCTCATCTGTCCATCATCGTATAAAGCCCGCCCTGACAATTTGATTGGTCCGAACAATTTTTGTTCGGGCATAATAGCTCCTCAACGGATCGAGTACAGACCGAACTTCCCGACCTTAAAATTTTGTGGGCTGGGCTAAGTTCGGCTGGCATCCAGGCTATAGTAATATGCGCTAACAAAGTAAATAGGGTCAACTTTAAGCATGAGTCATGTAGACTGTATTCAGTCTTCTTAGACTTTAGAGATGCATTTGGAACTTTATCTCACGATGTCATGATCAGATTACTGGAGGAAATACAGCTACCTCAACTGTTCATTGACATAGTGAAAGATGTATATAGAGGCTCCTTAATTGAAGTAATCTGTGGAGAACAGCTCACTCCTCCAACACCACTCCAGATAGGCATTAAAACTGGCTGCCCTTGGAGTGCAATTAACTTTATAATTGCCATCAACCAGTGGCTAAAGTGGATGTGTCAATGTGCCCCCCCTGACGTGAGATCTCCTATCCCAGTACAGGGCTATGCAGATGATGTCCAGATTGCCTCCAGAGAAGACAGCGTCATTAAAAACATGCTGGCCAGGACAGGCGCTTTTCTGAAGTGGTCCGGCATGGAGAGTAACGACACTAAATGTGCTGTTCTGTACGAGAGGAGAAGTGGAGGGAATAGGTGGTACCATTCAAAAAGTGATAAATGCCCAGTGCTCACAGTAGCAACAAAACCTGTACGTGTATATTCTCTTCATGAGACATACAGTACACTTATCTTGGACATAAAATTAACATTGCAGGAGAATGGAAGGAGCAAGTAAACATCATCCTGTCAGAATTCACATCCAGGCTGGACTTGATTGACAAATGCCCACTGCCACTGATTCTGAAGTTAGAGGCTGTTTGACAGGTGGTGCTGTCTAAAGTACAACATCTATTCTCCAACGTTCATATCCAAGAGAAAGTGCTGAGTGAAATGAATAACAAGACTGTGAGCTTAGTGCGAAAGTGGCTAGGACTGAACACGCACAGTACCCGTGATGTTATTTTTCACCCCCAATGGGAAGGAGGGTTGGGGGTACCAAACGTGATATGGATTTCCCACAGCGTGCAGATTTCCCATATTCTGAACATGCTGAATAAAGATGACAAAGATGTGAGAGAGCTGGCCCGATCCTCCCTGTTCCGGGACACGCAAGGTGCCGCTGGCCAAGGAGTCGGAGCCACACTTCCTTGGCTTTAAAAGAAAACCCAGCGGGAAACTTGACACCCATTCTGCCGGCTTTGGTGTCTGGTCAGACTGGCCGGACCTGAACGACCTCTGTGTCCGAACTGGAGCATCACTGGAGTGGGTGCGGTCTGACTCTGGGACTGTGAGGGTCTCCGAGGACATCATTACTGACCCCCTGACCTCTGTCAGGGCAACAGCCACATACGGTGGTCACAGCCACACACTAACATCCACAGGTGCCCGGCCACCTCTCCTGGACCTACACCAGTATCATCAGAAACAACACTGGACTGGACTGAAACTTCAGGGGAAACTTGCATGTCTCTCCTCTGCTGATCACTCTGTTTCTCACTCATTTCTTAAGAATACTGCACTCAGTGAGGACATTGTTATTTTTACAGTAAAAGCCAGACTACAAGTTCTTCCAACCAGACTCAACCTTTCTATCTGGTTTCCTACAACCCAGGCTCCTCATTGTTTGCATCACACTATAGAACAGATCACTGAAACACTGCCACATATCTTGAATGGCTGCCATGCCTATAAAAGAATGTACATCGCACGCCACAACAGAATAGTGGACCTTATAGTGAAGGACACATCAAGTCATCTCTCATCTTCAGTAAAA
>NC_139967.1:49328719-49336219 GCF_963993115.1 Abramis brama
GAAATTACATTATTTCCATTAGAAATACTCTTTTTTTTTAAACACTTAAAGTCTCCCTGTGGTGAAAATCCAGTGTTGTTTATATGTCTATGTGGTGTTTTTAATATGCTTTAAGACAAACCATGTGCAAATTCATATTTAATATATATATATATATATATATACAGTGAGGAAAATAAGTATTTGAACACCCTGCTATTTTGCAAGTTCTCCCACTTAGAAATCATGGAGGGGTCTGAAATTGTCATCGTAGGTGCATGTCCACTGTGAGAGACATAATCTAAAAAAAAAATCCAGAAATCACAATGTATGATTTTTTAACAATTTATTTGTATGATACAGCTGCAAATAAGTATTTGAACACCTGAGAAAATCAATGTTAATATTTGGTACAGTAGCCTTTGTTTGCAATTACAGAGGTCAAACGTTTCCTGTAGTTTTTCACCAGGTTTGCACACACTGCAGGAGGGATTTTGGCCCACTCCTCCACACAGATCTTCTCTAGATCAGTCAGGTTTCTGGGCTGTCGCTGAGAAACACGGAGTTTGAGCTCCCTCCAAAGATTCTCTATTGGGTTTAGGTCTGGAGACTGGCTAGGCCACGCCAGAACCTTGATATGCTTCTTACAGAGCCACTCCTTGGTTATCCTGGCTGTGTGCTTCGGGTCATTGTCATGTTGGAAGACCCAGCCTCGACCCATCTTCAATGCTCTAACTGAGGGAAGGAGGTTGTTCCCCAAAATCTCGCAATACATGGCCCCGGTCATCCTCTCCTTAATACAGTGCAGTCGCCCTGTCCCATGTGCAGAAAAACACCCCCAAAGCATGATGCTACCACCCCCATGCTTCACAGTAGGGATGGTGTTCTTGGGATGGTACTCATCATTCTTCTTCCTCCAAACACGTTGAGTGGAATTATGACCAAAAAGTTCTATTTTGGTCTCATCTGACCACATGACTTTCTCCCATGACTCCTCTGGATCATCCAAATGGTCATTGGCAAACTTAAGACGAGCCTTGACATGTGCTGGTTTAAGCAGGGGAACCTTCCGTGCCATGCATGATTTCAAACCATGACGTCTTAGTGTATTACCAACAGTAACCTTGGAAACGGTGGTCCCAGCTCTTTTCAGGTCATTGACCAGCTCCTCCAGTGTAGTTCTGGGCTGATTTCTCACCTTTCTTAGGATCATTGAGACCCCACGAGGTGAGATCTTGCATGGAGCCGCAGTCCGAGGGAGATTGACAGTCATGTTTAGCTTCTTCCATTTTCTAATGATTGCTCCAACAGTGGACCTTTTTTCACCAAGCTGCTTGGCAATTTCCCCGTAGCCCTTTCCAGCCTTCTGGAGGTGTACAATTTTGTCTCTAGTGTCTTTGGACAGCTCTTTGGTCTTGGCCATGTTAGTAGTTGGATTCTTACTGATTGTATGGGGTGGACAGGTGTCTTTATGCAGCTAACGACCTCAAACAGGTGCATCTAATTTAGGATAATAAATGGAGTGGAGGTGGACATTTTAAAGGCAGACTAACAGGTCTTTGAGGGTCAGAATTCTAGCTGATAGACAGGTGTTCAAATACTTATTTGCAGCTGTATCATACAAATAAATAGTTAAAAAATCATATATTGTGATTTCTGGATTTTTTTTTTTAGATTATGTCTCTCACAGTGGACATGCACCTACGATGACAATTTCAGACCCCTCCATGATTTCCAAGTGGGAGAACTTGCAAAATAGCAGGGTGTTCAAATACTTATTTTCCTCACTGTATATAATTTTGGTGATCAAATATGAGTTTTAAGGGTTCACTCTGTCACACTGAATGCATGTGTGAATGTCTATCATCACAGCTATTGTGATTTGTGTGTGGAATGTTAAAGACTTTTGCACATTTATCAGCACATTTATCAGTTGTTTTGTATGTATTTACTATTTGAATGAACTGTCAATGAACTGAAGTGTTATTTTGTTTTTAGTGGAAATCATGTTATAAACAACATTGAGTCTCCACTCCACTATAAATATCGGTTAATATTCTTTATAGGCTACTAGTTTTGTTGGGGTTATTAGACTTTATCTCTGAGCCTTGTGATAAATGTTCTCTCTCCAAAAGAGCGGCACTTAAACTACGGAAATGATAAAGCTTTATGATAAGCAAATGCACACAAGCAAAACAAAGTCTCACGGACAGTGCAATAACTTTTTCATTCGACGTAGTGTCTGATATCAAATGCATTTTACACAACTCAAAATATATTTTGCCCATGCAAAAACCGACAAAATACGGGTGTCGCATAAACAGCTTTTGCGATTGCATAAACTGCTATATAATCAAATGATTACTTTGCTGCAGAACCTTTTTAAAGGCATCAACGTGTTGAATTTTGCCTCTCTCTGGAAAACTGGATGCCATTGTTTTTTCAAAATCCCAGTCTGCATATCCAGAGTATTGCTGGGAAAGGGATGAGGTGGTTAGGAAACTGGAAAATAAGTCAAATTAGGAGAAAGAAACATTACAGATAATGGAGCTGAGTTGCTGTTTGTTACCAACATCATAACTATGATCTGCTGATGTGAAATGCTTCCAACTCCCAATTGATTTCAGTAGAGCTGGCGATAGCATCATGCTAAGCTACAAAATGCATAATGCATACATAACAGAAATATTGATGGTACACTTTGAGTTCGAAGGTTACGTAGTTATATAAGTAGCTCAATAAGGTTTGGATCAGGGCTTTCATGACTGATTCTGAAGGTGATCCTATGGAAGCTTTTTTTCCACCACCGAATAAAAAATAAAAAAGTAATTGTGACTTTTTATCTCACAATTCTGACTTTTTTTTCTCACAATTGCGAGTTTATATCTCACAATCTCAGAATTGCATGATATAAAGTCATAATTGTGAGTTATAAAGCCAGAATTGTGAGATATAAACTTGCAATTCTGAGAAAAAAAGTCAGTCTATTTTTCCTTAGAACTGGACTTTATATCTCGCAATTCTGACTTTATATCTCGCAATTCTGACTTTATATCTCGCAATTCTGACTTTATATCTCACAATTCTGACTTTATATCTCACAATTCTGACTTTATAACTCGCAATTCTGGCTTTATATCTCACAATTCTGACTTTATATCACGCAATTCTGACTTTATATCACGCAATTCTGACTTTATATCTCGCAATTCTGACTTTATATCACGCAATTCTGACTTTATATCTCGCAATTCTGACTTTATATCACGCAATTCTGACTTTATATCTCGCAATTCTGACTTTATATCTCGCAATTCTGACTTTATATCACGCAATTCTGACTTTATATCTCGCAATTCTGACTTTATATCTCGCAATTCTGACTTTATATCTCGCAAATCTGACTTTATATCTCGCAAATCTGACTTTATAACTCTCAATTCTGACTTTATACCTCGCAATTCTGACTTTATATCACGCAATTCTGACTTTATAACTCGCAATTCTGACTTTATATCTCGCAATTCTGACTTTATATCACGCAATTCTGACTTTATATCACGCAATTCTGACTTTATATCTCGCAATTCTGACTTTATATCTCGCAATTCTGACTTTATATCTCGCAATTCTGACTTTATATCTCGCAAATCTGACTTTATAACTCTCAATTCTGACTTTATAACTCTCAATTCTGACTTTATACCTCGCAATTCTGACTTTATATCACGCAATTCTGACTTTATAACTCGCAATTCTGACTTTATATCTCGCAATTCTGACTTTATATCACGCAATTCTGACTTTATATCACGCAATTCTGACTTTATATCTCGCAATTCTGACTTTATATCTCGCAATTCTGACTTTATATCTCGCAATTCTGACTTTATATCTCTCGCAATTCTGACTTTATATCTCGCAATTCTGATTTATATCTCACAATTCTGACTTTATAACTCGCAATTCTGACTTTATATCTCACAATTCTGACTTTATATCTCGCAATTCTGACTTTATAACTCGCAATTCTGACTTTATATCTCTCAATTCTGACTTTATATCTCTCAATTCTGACTTTATATCTGGCAATTCTGACTTTATAACGCAATTCTGACCTTATATCTCACAATTCTGACTTTATATCTCGCAATTCTGACTTTATATCTCGCAATTCTGACTTTATATCTCGCAATTCTGACTTTATATCTCGCAATTCTGACTTTATATCTCGCAATTCTGACTTTATATCTCGCAATTCTGACTTTATATCACGCAATTCTGACTTTATAACTCGCAATTCTGACTTTATATCTCGCAATTCTGACTTTATATCTCACAATTCTGACTTTATATCTCGCAATTCTGGCTTTATATCTGGCAATTCTGACTTTATAACGCAATTCTGACCTTATATCTCGCAATTCTGACTTTATAACGCAATTCTGACCTTATATCACGCAATTCTGGCTTTATATCTCGCAATTCTGACTTTATATCACGCAATTCTGACTTTATATCTCGCAAATCTGACTTTATATCTCGCAAATCTGACTTTATATCTCGCAAATCTGACTTTATATCTCGCAAATCTGACTTTATATCTCGCAATTCTGACTTTATATCTCGCAATTCTGACTTTATATCTCGCAATTCTGACTTTATATCTCGCAAATCTGACTTTATATCTCGCAAATCTGACTTTATATCTTGCAATTCTGACTTTATATCTCGCAAATCTGACTTTATATCTCGCAAATCTGACTTTATATCTCGCAAATCTGACTTTATATCTCGCAATTCTGACTTTATATCTCGCAATTCTGACTTTATATCTCGCAAATCTGACTTTATAACTCGCAATTCTGACTTTATATCTCTCAATTCTGACTTTATATCTCGCAATTCTGACTTTATATCACGCAATTCTGACTTTATAACTCGCAATTCTGACTTTATAACTCGCAATTCTGACTTTATATCTCGCAATTCTGACTTTATAACGCAATTCTGACCTTATATCTCGCAATTCTGACTTTCTATCTCGCAATTCTGACTTTATAACGCAATTCTGACTTTATATCTCGCAATTCTGACTTTATAACGCAATTCTGACCTTATATCTCGCAATTCTGACTTTATAACTCAAAGATTATACTCGAGATATAACTTAAAGATTGCGAGATATAGTCTCAATTTCGAGATTTAAAGTCAGAATTGCGATAAAAAGTCAGAATTGTGAGTTTATTTCTCGCAATTGTGAGTTTATATTGTGGGATATAAACTTGCAATTGCGAGTTATAAAGTCGCAATTGTGAGATAAAAAGTCGCAGTTGTTTCTTAAAATGTTTTATCCTGTGGTAAAAACAAGCTTCCACATGATCCAGTTCACAGACATGGTTTAATTCAGCTCATGTTTGCTAGAGCAGCATATGCGTGTCTGTGAAGACACTGAATCGAGCAGATCACACATAGCATACAGTTTTCACACACATATCTGAGAAACAGTGGGAAATATGTGACTGTGAAAAAACATTGTGTTCTAATTGTGTGTATAAAAAGCAAACTCCTCGGACCGCGTGTTTTCATGAAGCAGCAATCTGTCAGGATAATGTGTTTCAGGCGTTCCAGATCCTCTTTACAGTTCAACCAATTACAGGCGGCTGGAGACTTCATGAATGACAATATTGAGGGCATCAGTCACATCGAGAGCTCGCTGGGTTAGACGTCCAATAAGGTGAGTAACCTTGGGCTCCGTGAGCTCGTGATGTGAGAGTGCCTCTTTATCATTTGTCTGAAAGAGAAAGAGAAAAAACAAGAAATAATGTTGTTACTGACCACCACAGAGCCCAGGACATCAGCAGAGGCTGTATTTTCAGTGCACAGAGGAAAAAAAGAAATGTCATGTTACATTTTACCAGAATAAAAGTAGCATTTGAGCAAAGAGTGTATAAATCCAGTGGTTGTATTACATGCATTCTTTGAGGACTAAGCAATCCCAGAATGCACTGGGACTAGATGAAATTGCATTTTATTATTGCATGCATGTGTTTGGCAGGGACTTGACATGCATTTCATTCAAACTATACATTTGTATCACTTCATCTCTTGCGTTAGCATACTTTTAAAAAGCACTTATTCTGTAAATACTGTACTTTATAAGAATATACTTAAGTGTGACCTGCACTGTAATGTTTTCGGGTATTTAATTCCCAGACAGCAACACTGTGTCGGCCCAGATCCGGCCCACATTCGGTACACACGGATTCCACACGGCCCAGATGTGGGCCGGATCTGGGCCGACACTATGTTGCTGTCTGGGTTGCATGTTCACTGCAATTAAATGCACATTTGTTTTGTTTAAATTAGTATTGAATGCCTTTAGCTGATCTTTAGAGTGTTATTTGACTCACTTAAGTGGGACTTAAGTACATCTGTATATGTAATTTCATCATTACTATCATCCTATTGTCTTTGAAATATGGTTAAAATGCCAAATGTACTGACAAGCAAATTGCATTTCTATTGAAACTTGTATGTCATGAATGTAAATAAATACACATTTGTAATGATGACGTTGCAATATAGTGCATTTAAAACATATTAACTTTAAACGTAATACTGAATAACACACCACAGATAAAATTATAATCAACTGCTTTACATGTGCTTTTGGATTCATAATGCAAGTTAAAGTGAAACATTTAATTTGACATCATTACAAAAAAGTCCACTTTTTAAAAGTGTGTTTAAGAAACCGATATGAAAGTGTGCTCTCTTTAAATGCACTTTTTTTCATTAATATATTATCTGCAAGTACAGCTTTTTAAAAATATTATTTTATGATCTGAAAGTGCACATTCTAAACAATTAAGTGCACTTCTTTCTTTTTTTTACAAGGGACACAATGTTGTTTAGCTACATGATATCGTTGAAAATTTTTTATATTTATATATTATATTTAAAAAGTGTCATGAATATTAGTTTAGCAAGGTGTGATTCTGTCAGTGTCCCAAATCACTGTAACCGCTGTAAAGATGAGTTATCTTTTATTATTAATGTGTATCAGAAATGCATACTGAATACATAAAAAACTTTTTTTTTTGGTTTTAGGATGAAACCTTCCTTATGAAGAACTGAAACTCCCGTTGCCATCTTTATTCTGTGACTCGCACTCACATAAATCTCCTTCACAGTCCTGCAAGGACAGACTACATCCATTTACAGTCGTTTGATCTTATTTTTCACTTTTAATGAACGGCACGGTTTAATTAACGACTGACCACAGGGAAATGAGACCTATTGATCTGTTTACCAGGTGGAACATTGACTGGAATATTGAGCTTCACAACACTAAAGCCAATGGCCTTCATTTGATGTATTTCACAAATGGATTCTGTGCGCATTAACCAGAGACTTCAGCGGGTTTGTGTCACTCCAAATGAGCGATCCGAGCGTTCGCTCGAGCACGAGCTGAAGGTAGAGAGCGGGTGTTTGTGCGTCACACACACATTTTCACGT
>NC_139967.1:49338719-49361219 GCF_963993115.1 Abramis brama
TCTCTCTCCCCTCTCCCCTCTCCCTCTCCCTCTCCCTCTCCCTCTCCCTCTCCCCTCCCCTCTCCCTCTCCCCCTCCCCCTCCCCCCCCTCCCCCTCCCCCTCCCCCTCCCCCTCCCCCTCCCCCTCCCCCTCCCCCTCCCCCCTCCCCCTCCCCCTCCCCCTCCCCCTCCCCCTCCCCCTCTCCCCCCTCTCTCTCTCTCTCTCTCTCTCTCTCTCTCTCTCTCTCTCTCTCTCTCTCTCTCTCTCTCTCTCTCTCTCTCTCTCTCTCTCTCTCTCTCTCTCTCTCTCTCTCTCTCTCTCTCTCTCTCTCTCTCTCTCTCTCTCTCTCTCTCTCTCTCTCTCTCTGCTGAGGGTCTCTAGGGTTCAGAGTTCAGTGTCAAAATCACCGAACGGCGTCTCCTCTTCAGCTGAGCGTGTGATTTATGGCTCCTGTCGCGATGCATGGCATTAGTGCTTTTTGAGTGCTCCGTAGACCACGGGGAACGATGAAATAAATCAAAACCCCATAAGATCTCACACACACACACACACACACGCTATCAGCCGATGCAGTCTGATGCAGTGAATCAGGCCGCACTGAGACTATTGAAAAAGCCTGTGCGTGAATGCATTGTAGATTTCAGAGGTGGTGGTTGTGTTGTGTTGTGTGTGTATGCAGCTCGGCGGAAACGAAACATTCATCATGGTTTTGTTTGCAGACTGCTTTGAATAATGTTGCATCTGTTCTGGGCGTCTGCAGCTGTAGGGATTTCTGTTGCTCGTGCGTTTGCATTAATCACTTCTCCATACGCCGCGTCTGTTTAATGCTAAACCTCTGTGTAAATTACTGACTCCTGTTTTCTTGCAATATGCGATGTTAAAATTATTGTTATAACAATTATTATCAATGATAACACTGATTAAGTTGTATAGTCTCTTTCAACATTCCTTCCGATATTCATTCATGTTTATTTGGTGCTATAACTAGTAGTAAAGCGGAAGAAATGAGCCACAAAAACACACTGGTAACACTTTACCATACGGTTCATAAGGTAACATTAATTAACAACCTTAGTTAACATGAGCTAAGAATGAACAATACTACAGCATTTATTAATGAATCTTAGTTTATATTAATTTCAACATTTACTAATACATTATTAAAATCAAAGGTTGTGTTTGTTAACATTAGTTAATGCACTGTGAACTAACATGAACAGCTGGATTTTTATTAACTAACATTAACAAAGATGAATAAATACTGTAACAAATGTATTGCTCATTGTTAGTTCATGTTAGTTAATACATTATAATATTATTGTAAAGTGTTACCAACACATTTATTGTTTGAATTCCATAATAAAATGTTTTGTTCTGAGATGAATTTGAGAAATCGGATGTGTGGCATGAAAACGGTGTGAATTACGAGAGTGTGTGAGAGTTGGCAGCCCTGCATATTAGTTTATTTATTTGTAGTTATGTTAAACTTTCCCACACTCCACTTGTTCAGATTCGTTTGCACTCCGAAGTGCCGTGTCTTCTTCTATTGGGTTGCATCTGAGAGCATTACAGTATAAGCTGGTCAATCGTTATTAAAGTGTTGACAACTTAGTGTTAACTAATAATTGTTGCAAACTGGTACTATCACAAATATCAGTGCATTCCTGGAACTGGGCGTCGTTACACTACATCCTTATGCATCGCTTTCTGCCAGGACTTTTACGGGCTTTTCCCAAACCACTGAAGTGACGTCGACGTCCGGGTTAGCGGTAGCATTAGCCATCAGGCAAGTGTTATTTAAATAAACTCCTGATGTACTTACAAACTTTCCAATGCCTCGTTTTATGAGTACAGAACCTATTTGTACTACTGTAGAAGTTTGGTGCCATTCTGGGCATTATTACTGGGGTAATTTACCAGATACATCATTGGATCCATTAGCGCCTGCACTAAACCATCGGCTGATATCTCTAAATAAGCTCTAACTTTAATAATGTTCAACCAAGGGAAAAAAGGCTTCTGGGGGGTGTTTGGCTCGAGGTCATGGTGCAAAGGACCCTAGGCTGATTTTACTCCGAACCATCCCTTTAAGATGGAGCCATTAATGTAAATAAAGAACCTTTATTTCTAAGAGTGAGAAGTGAGAGTTTTTCACTCCTCGGCATGTCAAACAAGCCTCATGTCTTCGATTCTTTTGCTCCACTTTCCACACAGAAAGACATTTTGACGTGTGTATATGCTAGACCAAATAAGTCATTTTTGTCAACTTTTGGACTATAGATAAACTAAATGCCATAAAACTCAGTCCACAGTCACATATGAACTAATAGGATACATGAGGATACATGCACAAGATTCGCATCACAGCAGCTCTTGAACGTTTAACGTATGAAAGAATCACAAATGACTTCTCCTAAATGAATCTCTATTGCAATGAGAAAGAGCATGTGTGCTGTGTCTCAGATCTGGTTTAATTCGCTCCGAGGGCTGTTTGAGACCCCGTCGTTTCCATATACCTGTCCCACTATTGTCATCGTCCGTTTATCTGTGTGTCTTTGTGAAGCACAAAGACACACAGATGTCTTTTTTTGGCATATTCATCGCCGTTGAGTGACAGTCCAATCATGAGGAGAAAACACAATTTCAAAAACACTCGTGATAATTCCTCTCATATTTATTTCCTTTCAAGTGTTTTTTTTTTTTTTTTTTTTTTTTTTTGTGAACATTTTTGTGAACATGTGAATATTTCTCCAAAGAAATATTTTTCTTTCAAAGGTTGTTGGGACAGTCAAGGCCGTGACGGGGAATAAAAGAAGAGCTTCATCTATTGGCAGATTCTGTGACATTTTTGTGTGATGATGGAAAAAGATCACTTTAAAAAAAAATCTGAATTTAAGAGTTGTTCGGTAACTTAAACTCAAACACGTCCGTCTATCGCATGTTTACATCCTGATGCTGAAGTTGAAAAGTTTATAAATAAAAATCAATCGCAATTGTGTGTTATAAAGTCAGAATTACAAGATATAAAGTCAGAATTGCGTGATATTAAGACGCAATTGCGAGTTATAAAGTCAGAATTGTGTGATATAAAGTCAGGAGAAAAAATTTTCGGGGGAATGCGAGATCCGAGAATGCAAGAAGCCACTTGATGTGCAGGTGTAAACGCACCGTGTCCTGACTGGCTTATGATCCAATCTGCTTGATCGGATTAGGGTGATCGCATGTTAATGGCAAGTGTAAATGCAGCAAAAGTCAGAATTGCGAGAAAAAAGTCAGAATTGCGAGATATAAAGTCAGAATTGCAAGATATAAAGTCAGAATTACGAGACATAAAGTCAGAATTGCGAGATATAGTCAAAATTGCAAGATATAAAGTCAAAATTGCGTGATATAAAGTCAGAATTGTGATTTATAAAGACAGAATTGTGTGATATAAAGTCAGAATTGTGAGATATAAAGTTAAAATTGTGAGATATAAAGTCAGAATTGCGAGATATAAAGTCAAAATTGCGAGATAGTCAGAATTTGCGAGATATAAAGTCAGAATTACGAGACAAAGTCAGAATTGCGAGATATAAAGTCAAAATTGCGAGATATAAAGTCAGAATTTGCGAGATATAAAGTCAGAATTTGCGAGATATAAAGTCAGAATTACGAGATATAAAGTCAGAATTGCGAGATATAAAGTCAAAATTGCGAGATATAAAGTCAGAATTGCAAGATATAAAGTCAGAATTGTGATTTATAAAGACAGAATTGTGTGATATAAAGTCAAAGTTGCGAGATATAAAGTTAAAATTGTGTGATATAAAGTCAGAATTGCGAGATATAGTCAGAATTACGAGACAAAGTCAGAATTGCGAGATATAAAGTCAGAATTGCGTGATATAAAGTCAGAATTGCGAGATATAAAGTCAGAATTACGAGACAAAGTCAGAATTGCGAGATATAAAGTCAAAATTGCGAGATATAAAGTCAGAATTTGCGAGATATAAAGTCAGAATTACGAGATATAAAGTCAGAATTGCGAGATATAAAGTCAAAATTGCGAGATATAAAGTCAGAATTGTGATTTATAAAGACAGAATTGTGTGATATAAAGTCAAAGTTGCGAGATATAAAGTTAAAATTGTGTGATATAAAGTCAGAATTGTGAGATATAAAGTCAGAATTGCGAGATATAGTCAGAATTGCGAGATATAAAGTCAGAATTGCGAGATATAAAGTCAGAATTGCGAGATATAAAGTCAGAATTGCGAGAGATATAAAGTCAGAATTGCGTGATATAAAGTCAGAATTGCGTGATATAAAGTCAGAATTGTGTGATATAAAGTCAAAGTTGCAAGATATAGTCAAAATTGCGAGATATAAAGTCAGAATTGCGTGATATAAAGTCAGAATTGCGTGATATTGAGTTGCAATTTATGATTTATATTATTTTGACTTTTTTCTCAGAATTGCATGTTTATATCATGCAATTCTGACTTTGTATCTCGCAATTCTGATTTTATATCTCGCAATTTTAACTTTATAACTCGCAATTGCTACTTTATAATATGCAATTGTGTGATATAAAGTCAGAATTGCGTGATATAAAGTCAGAATTGCGTGATATAAAGTCAGAATTGCGAGATATAAAGTCAAAATTGTGTGATATAAAGTCAGAATTGCGTGATATAAAGTCAGAATTGCGTGATATAAAGTCAGAATTGCGAGATATAAAGTCAGAATTGCGATATATAAAGTCAGAATTGCGTGATATAAAGTCAGAATTGGTTGATTTAAAGTCAGAATTGCGTGATATAAAGTCAGAATTGGGTGATATAATGTCGCACTTGTGAGATATAAAGTCAGAAATGTGAGATATAAAGTCAAAGTTGCAAGATATAGTAAAAATTGTGAGATATAAAGTCAGAATTGCGTGATATAAAGTCAGAATTGCGAGATATAAAGTCAAAATTGTGTGATATAAAGTCAGAATTGCGTGATATAAAGTCAGAATTGCGAGATATAAAGTCAGAATTGCGAGATATAAAGTCAGAATTGGGTGATATAATGTCGCAATTGTGAGATATAAAGTCAGAAATGCGAGATATAAAGTTAAAATTGCGAGATATAAAGTCAGAATTGCAAGATATAAAGTCAGAATTGTGATTTATAAAGACAGAATTGTGTGATATAAAGTTAAAATTGTGAGTTATAAACTCAGAATTGTGAGATATAAAGTTAAAATTGTGTGATATAAAGTCAGAATTGCGAGATATAAAGTCAGAATTGCGAGTTATAATGTCAGAATTGCGATATATAAAGTCAGAATTGCGTGATATAAAGTCAGAATTGGTTGATATAAAGTCAGAATTGCGTGATATAAAGTCAGAATTGGGTGATATAATGTCGCACTTGTGAGATATAAAGTCAGAAATGTGAGATATAAAGTTAAAATTGCGAGATATAAAGTCAGAATTGCGAGATATGAAGTCAAAATTGTGATATAAAGTCAAAGTTGCAAGATATAGTAAAAATTGTGTGATATAAAGTCAGAATTGCGAGATATAAAGTCAGAATTGGGTGATATAAAGTCAGAATTGCGTGATATAAAGTTCGAATTGTGAGATATAAAGTCAGAATTGCGTGATATAAAGTCAGAATTGCGAGTTATAAAATCAAAGTTGCAAGATATAGTCAAAATTGCGAGATACAGTCAAAATTGCGATATATAAAGTCAGAATTGCGTGATATATAGTCAGAATTGCGAGATATAAAGTCAGAATTGCGAGATATAAAGTCAGAATTGGGTGATATAAAGTCAGAATTGCGTGATATAAAGTTCGAATTGTGAGATATAAAGTCAGAATTGCGTGATATAAAGTCAGAATTGCGAGTTATAAAATCAAAGTTGCAAGATATAGTCAAAATTGCGAGATACAGTCAAAATTGCGATATATAAAGTCAGAATTGCGTGATATAAAGTCAAAGTTGCGAGATATAAAGTTAAAATTGTGAGATATGAAGTCAAAATTGTGTGATATAAAGTCAAAATTGTGAGTTATAAAGTCAAAGTTGCAAGATATAGTCAAAATTGCGAGATATAAAGTCAGAATTGCATGATATTGAGTTGCAATTTATGATTTATATTATTTTGACTTTTTTTTTCTCAGAATTGCATGTTTATATCATGCAATTCTGACTTTATATCTCGCAATTCTGACTATATCTCGCAATTCTGATTTTATATCTCGCAATTGCTACTTTATATTACGCAATTCTGACTTTATATCACGCAATTCTGATTTTATAACTCGCAATTCTGACTTTATAATATGCAATTGTGTGATATAAAGTCATAATTGCATGATATAAAGTCATAATAGTCGCAATAATCTTTTAAAACGTTTTATTCTGTGTCTATATTCTATAGACACAGAATCTATTCTATAGATTCCAGTCCAATTCAAATGTGAATGTGGAAGAGTTGAAACCCCTGGCCGTCTCTCTCTTGAGTTTCCACCTTGCTGAGGTAATTGGTTTTCAATGGTGATTACATCACTGGAGGTGTTTTAAAGAGACATCACCACACTGTGTCAGCTTTAATTAAAGACCAGATCCTAATCAATGGCTTGATCAATGAGAGCTTTTGATTCATTCGCGATGCAGTTTGAACAGCACTTCACTTGATTTAAAGAGCACCGTTGAGGGCCCACTCTCTTCATTTTATTCCTGTTTTCTTCAAGGGAAAGAGTGCTTTCCTTTTCCCTTTTTTCCCCTGATTATTGTTCTTTTCCACAGTTCAGTGCTTTTCTGTTTGCACATGCTGCAACATCTCATTTAGAGGCCGGATGAATTGTTTATTCTCAAATGCAAATCCGGCATCACTCGCTTTGCTCTGCCAAATATTTGCAATCTTGAGTCTGTAGTTATTGCCTGGAAAAAAAATAAAAATTAATGTTTTGTTTGCTTGACAGATTTTCCATGCGTAGAAATGTAGTTCAGGAGTGGTTTTAAATCAAATGCAAAGCAAAATGAGTTGTTCTTGTTTTACGAACCCCTCGAAAACATTCCTGATGCTTTTTTCGTGTTGGAAAACCACTTCAGAATCTCATTTGGGTTTTTCCCACGGGATCGGTGACTCAGACATACAGTCTTTCCACAGACGCTCAACTGCAGAGATGCTGAGGGTAAAATATTGATCTTATTTCGCTAAATGGCATTCACAAACAGAATCATATCAGATTAATCCTTAGGACTCTCCAACTCATCAAGACACGAGACTTTAAGGCTGCAAATATGGGAATCTACTGTAAAATATGTTCAATATGTTTAATTATTTTAGTCCAGTAAAATTCCATTTGATGTTTACACAGTTTCCAGGTTGAAGTCAAACATAATTTAGGCCTGATTTACACTAGACAACAAGCGAATGATATTATGACAATTACATTTACCTGCTAATTATATGGGATTATTGGTACATAACCAGTGATCCCTTGTAGAAAAGAAGTGGGTAACACTTTATTGTACAGTGTCATTGTTATACATGTTACATGCATTTAGTAATAAGTATAAATTATGCATAATTACATGCAACTAACCTTAATCCAAACCCTATAGTAAGTACATGTTACTTAAACCCTGTGGGGAAAATCCAGCTTTTAATGTTGTTTATATGTCTATGTGGTGTTTTTAATATACTTTAATGGTACAATATGTAAGATTTTTGTAATAAAATATACAAAAATCACTTGCACAGTGTGATATATTTCCTGGAGTTGTGTACTTACAATACCCCAAAAGTTCCCCATTTTTTTTTATTTCAGAGAAATTCCAATTTTAAATAATGGCTCGTCTGTGTTCACTTGTCGGTTGTCAACAGGCCCGGTTCTAGAACCAAATCACTGAGGGTGCTTCTGAATATAGTGAGGGTGCTGCTTACATAATCGTAGGAAATAGCTCAGTCATCAGTCTGAAACATAGTATCTCAAAATTGGGGATGTTGTATACAACAACACTACTGTAATTGCTGTTATGTTAAACAATATACGATCTGGCAGTAAATTATAGAATAGCATGTAAACAAGCAGCAATCTTCACTTTGCAAAACATTAAAACATGCCACACATAGCCTACTTACACTGTGGTGATACCCTTGTTGTAACCGGCTTCTAGCCTACTTCAATTGAACACTCCAAGAATGGCCAAAAGTCACTGCCTTACACACGTCTCTCTCCATGACGGTGAGAGACACATTTTTACATAACAAGGCAGAAAATGTACCAAGAACATCCAACCTAACTTGAACATAAACACACGTAACTTTACTAACACAAACCCCAACCATATTGCTGTAATAACGCATAAATCAACTCCTAACAAACAATTACCCACAATGCACTAGCGCTGAATGCCGGGTCTGTACAATATGACAACACCCAATCAGTCATTCATTGTTAGCGTTATGCATAAACATATTGATAAAGCACTGCTGCAGTAACGTTATTACACCAAGGTATTGCTGCTATATTCTTTATGACAACTCCAATAACAACGACAAGCAGTTCAAAACAATTGACAGCAAAAGACCAAGAAGCTGCGCTAGCTTAACGTTACACAACACACATAACGTTACCTAAAGCCCCGTCTCAGAAAGTCAGCTAACAAAATTTCTGAGCGGGAAGCACGCACGCAAGCAAAGTGGGCAATTAAAGAGACAGCTTCACCTTTTGCGTATCGCGATCACGAAAGGACAACTACAATGCATTAAACATGAAAGCATAACGAAATAATTTATTTAATATATATATATTTGTTTAATTTTATTAATTTATTTATTTTGTGTAGGCTATCCTATTATAGGCAAGAGTGTGAAATCCGTCTGTGTTTTATTTTCGGCAAAATCTCGTTTATGTGTGCTATTAATAATTTTTCATCTGAGGGTGCTTTCACTTTTATTTGAGGGTGCTTAGCACCCTCAAGCACCCCCGTAGAACCGGGCCTGGTTGTCAATGACGTAATATCTGCGTTATCCCTGGTTTCCGCTCATCATAGTAACCATGGCGACAGACGGCGCGCTCACGCTGTTGTTGTTTCGTTCATTATGGATCATGGCAAGCAGACTTTGGGACAAAAGGAGAACTAAAACGAGGATCAATTTCAGCGTGGCGTTTTCGAGATGCTGAGAGCTAGCGTCCGCGGCTAACTTCGACAAATGTAGGTGAGCAAATGTACATAAAACTAATCAATGTTATATAGCTCAACATGATGAAATGTTAGAATGTGTTCATTATGTTATTCTAATGTTGATATCGCTCACTGCTAGTCTCATACAGACAAACTAACACATAGAATAACATTATAACTTTAACACACTCAAATGCAGTTTAGTGTGATAGTGTAGAGCAAGTGAAACAGCGCCTCGTTCCCTCACAAGTTTCATTCGTCTAATAAACTGCCCTGTGTGAGTATTATTCAGCACTTGAGGATAAGTTAGTTCGGTTGAATGAAATGTCCTCATTCCTATATATTCGCGGGACTCGCGTGTGGCGCTGAGATCTGTCTCTCATTAGCACTCGCGCCGCTTCACTCCACAGTCATGTTAAACACATCAGTGTATTCACTCATCCATAAACATTATTAGATCCATCGGCATTACGACAAGTTCCATAATTCCGCTTATGCGTCATCAACCTACGCCTTTGTTATTGTAAGAGGTTAGCGACCCCTAGCGGCGAAAAAAAATTACATATTGTAGCTTTAAGACAAACCATGTGCAAATTCATAAGTCGACACCATTGCTGAGTATTTTCTCCTTAAAACTGCAGTGAACCAAAGACAGTCTCAAAAACAGTGTGTTGGTGTAGTCTCAAAAACAGTGTGTTGGTGTTTCTGACGTCACAAACTACCTTGTAACCAATCAGATCAAAATAAATGTTTAAATCAAAACATAAGATTTGAACCAAACCATAAATATCATTTGAGAAAAACTAATAAGTACGGTTGAGTAAGTTAGAGTCATGCAACAAACATTGATTTAAAGAGCTGGATCTACATCCAAACGGTTTGGATGAATTAAAAATCACACTTTTTAAAGAAATCTAGGAAAAAAATCACGGGAAACAGAACAACCGCAGTATTGAGGAGATACCAAGAACAACTAACAACTAAAATCAGGAGTATATATACAAACACAAACCAATCAAAGAAACGAGACGGCAACAAACGTATACAAGGACGAACCTAATCAAAATCCAACTCAAGCAAAACACAAAACAAACTTGACCAAAAAGTTGCATTTTCTGCAGTGCAGCAGCAGCACAAACACAGGCATGGACTTCAACATCAGCATCATCTCTGAACATCTTTTCATCAGGAACATCTGGCTGTCTTCTGAAATCAGAAGAATCTGGAGCTGGAAGCGCTCAGAAGCAGTGGAGATCTGAACTGGGATCTGAACTGGGATCTGAACGAGATCTGAGAACGAGATCTGAACTGGGATCTGAACTGGGATCTGAACGAGATCTGAGAACGAGATCTGAACTGGGATCTGAACTGGGATCTGAACGAGATCTGAGAACGAGATCTGAACTGGGATCTGAAATGGGATCTGAACGAGATCTGAACTGGGATCTGACCTGGGATCTGAACTGGGATCTGAACGGGATCTGAACGAGATCTGAACTGGGATCTGAACTGGGATCTGAACGGGATCTGAATGAGATCTGAACGTGATCTGAACTGGGATCTGAACGAGATCTGAGAACGAGATCTGAACTGGGATCTGAAATTGGATCTGAACGAGATCTGAACTGGGATCTGAACGAGATCTGAACTGGGATCTGAACGAGATCTGAACTGGGATCTGAACGAGATCTGAACTGGGATCTGAACTGGGATCTGAACTGGGATCTGAACGGGATCTGAATGAGATCTGAACTGGGATCTGAACGAGATCTGAACGAGATCTGAACTGGGATCTGAACGAGATCTGAACTGGGATCTGACCGAGATCTGAACTGGGATCTGACCGAGATCTGAACTGGGATCTGACCGAGATCTGAACTGGGATTCACTGACACCACTGTGAAAAAAGCCCAGCAGAAACTGTTCTTACTTTTTCCTTCCGTCGTCTCCGAGCACCAGAGCATCCAGAAGCTTTGCCTCATGAACAATTAAAAGCTCTCCCTGTAGTGCAGTTATTTCCACTGCCAACAAATGTGCAATATGTAAATTCGACCCACATTTATTCAACCCATGCACACTCTTATCTCTGTTGCACATTCCCTTCCCTTGCGAAAAAAGAAGTACACTTTAGCATTTTTTTGTGTACTTTAAAAGAATATACTCAAGTGCGAACCGAATGAAGTTTTTTAAACAAATAATTGCATGTTACCTCTATTTAAATGAAAATTTATTATAGTTTTAATCTATAATAAATGCAATTAGCTGCTTTTTTGACTGGGCATGAGCCACAAATCACTTTAATTCTACATTCAGCAATGTTCGACATTGATTGGCAGTCATAAACTATTTGGCACAACACATCAAAATGAAAAGTGTCCCATTATAATCAATAAAGCCGTTAACACTGAAATGCTTCAACGTGGTCACATTTAATGCTTGGCTTCCTTGATGAATATGATCATGTGACTGACCACGTTAAGCAAACCACCATTTTATAACGGAGCATTTATGAAAATGTTCCTTTACATGCCGATCAGTGAACAGTAAGCTACAACATATAAATACTGCGAAAATGTAATTTGTCAATTTTGATAATAGTGAAACTTCACCATTTTGAAACCACAGCATGAATCTTTATAAGTAATAATGGTAACTGTCATGAGTGTTGTCGAGAGGCCTGGAGAAGTTTAGGAAGGCTCAGTACAATGGAGTGGTTTTCAAAATGCCAGTTGTGAGTTTGTGGTTCACAAGGTGCAGTCCACATAGATAGTACAAAAAAAAAGTGTTGTGAGCAGCAAACCTGGCACTAAACAATGCCTAGTGGCACATCCACAAAAAGATCAGCATGTCTCACCTCAGACATGTTCAAGCATTTGCACAGTGTACACTGGATGCAACATTCCCCCTCAAACATGCAGACAATGGGTTAAATATACAAGTTTCCCGCCAAACACTAGTGGGACGAACCATTGTCCCGGGGTGGAACCTTTCCCCATAACACTCATCACTGAATCCCACAGCAAAACATTGGCACCTAAATAATATAACTAATGTTCAAAAACTCATTTCTGACATGCAATAATCATAATACAAACATACATAGCATACAACCACAAACTCAAACATTTAACACCTCATAGCACGCATGTCTCTCTCCATCTTGAAAAATGGTACGGTCTGGTTAGCCCACCTCCAAAACACTAGCTGTGTCCCAATGTGAAGGCTGCATCCTCCGAAGGTCGTATTTGAAGGCCGATTGCGTCACAACGGCGCGACGAAGGACGTCCCAATTGGAGATAGGTTTTTTGTTTTTTTTTAAAGCTTTATTAAATTCTTACAAAATACAGACAGCAAATTTAAGAACAAAATACAGATATAACATATAGCGAGAACAAAGCAAAAAAAAACAAAAAAAACAAACTGTTTTCATGTAAACAGTTTTAGGGATTTACAGATGTCAATAGTCCTTAGAGCCTTTGTGTTTTCTGACAAAGAGATAGTCATCATATATTGTTCAAGTTCTTTCTTCAGTAGAAAGAGTTCAGGCTTTCTATTGGTGAATTTCCTCTTGTGTATATGAAATTTTGCTAAAAATAAAAACAGATTTATAAAATAAAAGGCATTACCATCTTTGTGATTAAAGTGATGAAAACCAAAAATAACATTCTTAAAATAAAGGTGAAAATCAGAAAATACAAAATCAGCAATAAACTTTTGGAAGTCCCTCCAGAATTTGTAAGTGAATTCACATGACCAAAATAAGTGGGTAAATGTTTCAGGTTGCTCTTGGCAGAAAGAGCAGTTAACATTTATATTAGACTTGAATTTTGATAGATAATGTCTTGCAGGGTAGAATTTGTGTATCAGTTTAAATGAAATCTCTTTAATTTTATTTGTTAATAAGAACTTTTGAGGTAAAGTCCAAACTTTTCCAATTGGAGATAGGTCTGACTGCAGAACCACAGAACCATACGTCATAGCAGTGTGAGGATGACAGCGCCAGCCTGACAGTCTGAAGCCGGAAGTGGGCACAGCAAGGCATTTCAACGATTTAATTGAAAATGTTATATCTCAAATATGATAAAATATAATAATTATGTTTTGTCCTATTAACAAAATACAATATACTACTATTAACAAATGTTAATAGTTTTTTAAAAGTTCAAATTATACTTTATCCATTTGTTTTGTTGAGTCAAATGATTAACAATATAAATTGAACAAAGCTTAAAACAAAAAAATAATGATATGAAAACAAAGGTTGAGCGTTTGAACATTTGATTTAATTGCTCCAAATAAATAATAGTAATTAAATAAATACAAAATCTAACTAAATAATAAATAAGTTATACATAATAAAATAAAATCAAAGAAAATAAATCTTATAAAAGTTATGCAGGCACACATTTAACAATAATTCTCAAGTGAAAAATAAATCAAATAAATAAAAACTCCATACAAATGGAGTTAATCCTGAGGCGCCTTTCATCTTCTTTAACTCCAACCCTACTCAAACTTATCCTATGTGTTTGCATGTTTAATGGGATGCATTCATAGATATGAAATATTATTATAACAAAATATAAATACAGAAATATATAACATTGTTTTGTTAGCTTAAGTTTCAGTGTGGATTGTTAGTGTATTAATGAAGAAAACCATCTAATTCCAAAGGGATTACTATTAAATATGTGTACCTTGAAATGCAATGCAAGTCGCTTTGGATAAAAGCATCTGCCAAATGGATAAATGTAAAATAATATCTAGTGCCACTGTATATTAAAAAATAACTCCAGATGTTCATACCTCCATGAACAACAGCCTTTTCAAAGTGGATTTTAATGTGATTATTCAATTTGTCCCGTTTTGTCTGTTTAAAAATACTGCTATCACAAAAAGGGCAGTGAACATTTCTGCAGCATGTTGTGCATTGCTCCAAAGGTGTTAGCGCTGAACCTCTGTGAATTATGTGGTTTTGTTGTTGAAATAAAATGCAATTAATGCAATTCTCATGGTCAGAAAAAGTAACAAATTCTATAAAATACAACGCTTTAACAACAAATGAAATCACAAACCATAAATATGTAACCTAACAAAGTGATACAATCCAACTGTAAAATAACAATGCATGATCAAGTGCCATCGTCACAATTCTCACTTAGTCACATTTATTAAGTCAAGTCACCTTTATTTATATAGCACTTTTTTTACAATACAGATTGTTTCAAAGCAGCTTTACACGGATCATAGGAAAATAATAAGTAGGTTCAGTGTTGATTCATTTCTGTTGTAAAAAGGTTATTCATTCAGTTAATTAATCTATATAACATTACGTTAGCCATTCTGGAGAAAACTGTGATGTTATCATCCAGCTCAGTTCAGTTCTCATATAATGGTGTCAATGGTGTCAATGGGTAATTTATGTGTTTTTGTAGTGCTGTCATGCAAGCTATGTGTTTTTAACCACATTTGAGTATACTGAAATATTAAGTATATTTTGCATGTCTTGATGTGTCATATTTTGCAGTGTTAACAATGCACTTAAGATTGCACCCCTGTGTTAAGTACCCTTTTCTGCTTTTTTAGAACAATTCAGGGAAAAATGGGTCTGGGGAACGTAACTCCCATCCCCAGACCCATTTATGTGTATATATATATATATATATATATATATATATATATATATATATATATATATATATATATAAAATTAATACACACATCTTTGCTGAAATGTATTGTGCTGTTGTTGTTAACAAGCCTTGGTTAATTTGCTCTGCCTTAGGATTGCACGTGTCCTGGGACAGGAGAGGGTGTGAGTGGGAAACCCACTGCTGAAACTTGGCCCTGGCTTGTCCTCATGGATGAGGTGTTGGGACAGAGGCATTGCACCAACCCCCTGTCCTCATTGCCTCAATCCCTGAGGACAGACCAGGGCTGAGTTCAGCAGTGTGTGACCAAGAAGAGGAGGAGGAAGGACCAGCACCAGCACCACGATGAAGGCAAGACAGAGAGGACGAGTTTTTGGACTTGATTAGAGAAGACATGGGACTGCAGAGGCACAGGAGAGTAGGGAGAGGATGGACAGGCTGTTTTCTCTTCTTGAAAGAATTATTGAGAAATATATATATATTCTTTTTTAACTTTTTTTTCACCTATATTTTTTTAAAAGGAAAAAAAATCTGTACATTTATTTATTTTTATGCAACTTTAAATGTGTAAATAAAAGAGAATTCATTGCTCTGGACATTGTTTATTTTTGTAATGACAGTCATAATTTCTACATGAAACAAATTCTTCTATATTTTTTTTTTTTACCCAACTATTTAAAACATACGTTAAACATATCAAAATCAACATAAACATTTAAATGTACAGTACATAAAACAAGAAAAATGATAGACTTTTATTCAGCTGAGTGGGAGACCCTGGTGTGCTGCTGGACCGGGATGGGCTCCACAATAGAGACACTGGTAAGGCCTCCTGCTGGTGGGACATCATCTGGGATGGTCTCCAGAGTGTTTGACTGCATATTTTCACTATCCACTAAGTTGTCTACCAACAGGTTTGCAGGGCTGACTCATGGAATAAATATTGAGATACTTTATTACAGTAAAGTACTTTTAATAACCACTAATACCCACATTGGCAAAAAACTACTAGTCATATATTTTAAACCTTAGTTAAGCAATTTATTATTATTTTTTTTTTCATTATCTTGCATACTCTAAAGTACTTGAGGTATCAAGAGTAAAAGTAAAGGAATTCTGCAGAAAAAAAAAAAAAAAACCTGGTCAGGGTTTTTATGATGTTTTGCATTTCTATTACTGCATGTTGCATTTTACTTCTGAATATTTTCAAGGTTGATACATTTAAACTATATACTTTTGTGTAGTTTAATGTAAAACAATGCATCTGAGCCGGTGGTGTCTGTTCCAGTTCCTGAGCCGGTGTCTGTTCTTGTGCCATGGCCGCCCGAGGGGTCGTCTCCGCCCTGGCCGCCCGAGGGAGAGTCTCCGCCCTGGCCGCCCGATGGACTGTCGTTTCAGCCCTGGCCGCTTGCACGTCCTACTCCGCCCTGGCCGCCCGATGGGTCATCTGCTTCACCCTGGTCGCCCGATGGACTGTCGTCTCTGCTCTGGACGCCAGATGGACTGTCGTCTCCGCTCTGGACGCCAGATGAACTGTCACCCCTTGTCCCCGTTTCCCTCCATGGACCTGGCCCCCCATCCCTCCCCCTGATCCTCCACCAGTCCACCTCCCGCCTGGACTCTTGTGTTGTCTGTCATGTCTTGGAGCGTCTGGTAGCCGTTCCGTAGAGGGGGGGTTATGTCACAGTGTCTGGTTTGTGTTCCCTGGTTACCACTAGATGTCCTCCTTCCCCATGGTGTCTGTCACATTATGAACTGCATTCCCCACAATCCTTGTCTGTACCAATCACTGTTCATTGCACTCAGCTGTTCCCCGTCATCATTGTTCCCAGCTGTTCCCTGTTTCATTGTTAGTTCTGTGTGTATATATACCCTGGTTGTTTCAGTGTTTGTCACGGAGTCCTTGTCTATTATCACACCACTTCCGAGTTCTGCTTTGTTGCCTGTTTTGTATTGTTTTATGTTTTGGATTGCTTCTTTGGTTTTGACCCCTGCCTGGACTGTTTGTGAGTATGGATTTCCCCAATAAATATTACTTACTGCTATTGGATCTTCTCCTCTTTTCCTGTGAGTGGCTCGTGACAATTTCAAAGGGCGCATCTGAAGCGCTCGGACCGGTCTAGCCTACGGAGGATTGTTCTTGTCGCCTAGCAACAGTGACTGACAGCTGCTGATGACGAGCGGGAGTAACATTCGCATCTTTTTATATTCAACTGGGTTTTATATTCAAATGGGGTTAAAAACCTGTGTAAATATATTTACCATGGTCCATTTATGTGCATAATAAAAAGAATACACTAGCCTACAAAATCGCATCAAGGTAAGATATAAATGAACATTTGAATCTTCGGCTAAGCCGAAAGTATGACCTGAAACATCCTTAATACCATGTCCTCCAGTAAAATATAAAACATAAAAATGACAATAGCCAATTCTGGCTCCATAGCATATCAAATGAATTGGCAGGATGGCAGCATACTCTCGCACCGTTGCTTGGCGCCTGGAGCGGTAATCGGGAACACCTGGCTGCGCAATTAGGAAATCCTATGGAGGCTACATGGTGCGTCCTTCGAAGGATGCAGCCTTCACATTGGGACACAGCTACTGGCTCAGACTGGTGAGCTCTAACATGTGCTATAATATGCAAACTTACACAATAAAGAAATAATTTAAAACAAACATTGGCTCTCTGTTATCAGTCAAAACATTAACACGTTGAACACTTGATGTTAGTATTGTCCATCCACATATATATTGTCAACATACAATACATAAACTATTCCTGCAATCTGCACACCAAGTAATAGCACTAGGCTGGAACTGTAGTGATGATGTCGTTGACCTGGTTCATCATCACAGTAACACTTTAAGGTTCATAGTTATTACAGTATTTATTATATCTTTGTTAGCCAATATCCTTGCTCCATTAGAAATGATGGTGAAAGATATTGTGAGAAATCTTGGCGACTCATCGCTTAGCTTTGACAAACAGATAAATTCTGTTGTAAAGAATAGCTTTTATCAGCTTGATTTCTAAGATAAAACCCCTTCTCACTTTTAAAGATCTGGAGGTCGTCGTCCACACTTTTATTACATCAAGACTAGACTACTGCAACTCTCTTTATGCAGGGATTTGCCATAACATGTCCCCAACATAGACTGTAAAAAATATGGACAAAGCGTCTGTGACGTCACCCATAGACTTTCTGAAGAACGGTTTTGAAGCCGTTTATGGGGGGTATGGGCGGCGCCATCTTGGAAAATCTTGGGAAATCCTAACCCCGCCCACCTTCTAAATTCACCTTCCATTTGTAGTAAACAACAGATGTTGCAGTAAACAACATTACAGATCATCTTCGTTGTATTAAAATTTAAAATGACAAAACTCAACCCAGTCTCTTTTTGTTAAATTTCAGTTTTATCAATATTAGCCATTATAAAAGTATAAGTAAAAGGTACAAGAAGCTATACAAATAAAGCAAACAATTCAGTCAAACATACAAAGTCAGCGCTCTAGTCTAACCATACAACGGTAAAGTTAAATAGCTTATAAAGTTATAAAACTTCCCCTCAGCCAAAACGATTGGCCAGGGAACAAATTATAGATTCACGAGACCAAAAATCACCCATTAGATATAGACAAGACGAATTATATCTCATGTTTAACCACTACAGAGACGCCAGAGTCAGCGGCAAACGCCAGAAGGACGAGCCGAGGAAAGGCTGTTCCAGGCGGGGTACATGAGCGCCGAGCGCCCGGTCATCGCTGGATCTCACAACCTGGATAAAATTTTCATAAATCTTTATAAATAAACCACAGATTTGAGCTTTAAACAACTACATTCTCGCCTGAAAAACTCTTAAAACTACATTTCATGATACAGAAACAGTAGTATTATATTTCAACTGTGTTAAAAAATGGCGCTTCTTATGTTGTCATTCTCCTTGGCGCAGCCTATGCTCGTTATCAGCTGTCAATCAAAGTTAACCACGCCCTTATTTGTCATACATTTTATATCTAAATACGATCTAAACTAACGAGTTAGAAAAAAATTCACCCCCCTCACAGTTGTCAGGCACTCGGAACCTATCGAAAAATACAATAAAAGTCCATGGGACCAACCTGTAAAAACATGAATTTATGCTGTGAAAACGGACATTTTAACATGGGGTCTATAGACCCTTTTACAGTTGGTAAACATGGTGACGTATTTGTGTGGGCGGGGCTTAGCTGGAGGCAGAAAGATCCCTCTGGCCGCTTCACTAACGCTAGTTTTCAAGTTTTGTTAGCTTGTTTTTTAAGAATGACTGGAGAAAATCCAATTTTGTCTTAATGTGTAAGGTCACTCACTGTCCAGGACCGCGATTGTTATTTGCAAAAGTTAATTTTAACAGAAGGAATCAGATGACCGTACACGCTCAGTCAATGGACGATCTGACAGGATTAACGTTAACGCTACCTCCGGTTGAGTGGCCTGACTTCTACACCTACCCGATAGAGAAACCGAGGGTAAAGAGAAACTGAGGGCATATATATATATATATTTAGATGCCTATAACTATGTGCTAAATGGTCATGTAAAGACTTGTGTGGTACGATCCGCAGTTCTGCCTAGCCAGCGCCAAGAAGACGACAATGTAAAGAGTGACACTACGGAGCAATTTTAATGATATGAATATTTTCTAGAAATAAAAATTCCAGATACAGCATACTCATTTTTCATCGATTCTTGCACCCAACAACACAACAATATGACATTTAATAATAAAAATAATAATTTAAGTTCCTTATTATGTAGCCGAATCTGTGCTGGTTTGTATTGGCCGCCTCCAGTTTTCCGTTTGTTTTGCCTCCAGCTAGCGCCGTGACGTAACTGTGACGTCGGCGCAAAAGGGGTCTATAGACATTTGCTCCCTTTTGGGACCTCCCTCTAGCGGATTTTCGATGTATTGCAGTTTTTCGCACTTCCGGGTAGGCTTCATTTTTCAGATTAGAATGTTGCCGCTTGGTCCCCAAACTATATTGTTGACCTTTTAGGATCATACAAATCAGGCAGGACACTAAGATCAACGAACCAACTTCTGCTGACAGTCCCTTATTCCAAAAAGAAGTCAAAGGGTGACCGAGCTTTCTCAGTTGTGGCTCCCGAGCTGTGGAACAGTCTTCCCTCTCATATCCGGCTAGCTCAGACAATAGAAATTTTTAAGTCTCAATTAAAAACGTATCTTTTTAACCTAGCTTTTGGTTAACTGCATTGTACATTGTAGATATAATTTACTCTCTTTTAGTTTTCACTATTTTAATTCTTTCTACACTGACCTCACTATACTGTTATGTGAGGGGGTATGTCTAAGAGTGTGTGGTCTTACTTTCATATTTGCCTTTATACATGAATGTCTTACTGTTTTAGTTAACTGTGAAGCACTTTGGGCAACAACGTTGCTATTAAATGTGCTATATAAATAAATAAAAGTTGAAGTTGTTAGTTAATAAAAATACTAGCTGCCAAACGATTAAAATATTTAATATTAAATAAAAAAATTGACGCCATTAAAATGGGTTTGTGTTAATGCCGTTAATAACACGTTTAACTGACAGCACTAAGAAATGCAGCTGTTCATTGTTTGTTCATGTTAGTTCACAGTGCATTAATGTTAACAAATACAACCTTTGATTTTAATAACGTATTAGTAGATGTTAAAAATCATATTAACTAAGGCCACATCCACACGAAGTCGGAGCTTTCTCTATCCGATGTTTTTTTTTTCTTGGTTCTAAAAAACAATTCCGTAAACACGGCGTCATCTCAAGAAATATCTGCGTACACACGAAACCACTGAAACCGACTTGAAATGATGTACAGTACACTAAAAAAATATTTTCATTATTTGTTATCACAACTTTTTATCTTTTGTCAAATCAATTTAGATAATTAATGTGGTTCAGATTATACCGGTTTCCCTAAACGCCGGATCCGTCTGGACGAAACGCCGATACGATACAAAATGTCTACGTATACAGCTAAACGTGTCTCCATGTGGACAGGGCCTAAGATTAATAAGTATTGTTCATTTGTAGTTCATGTTAACTAATGAACCTGATTGTAAAGTGTTACCGTAATAATAAATTAAAATGAAAACAATTGCATCATATGCTTTTCATAGGCTTTTAATGAGGTAAACATTGCTTCAGATTTGGCAGGCAAACAGTAATTAAATAAAAGACAAAGAAATAAATTGTGAGATTTTCCCAGACAGCAACATAGTGTCGGCCCAGATCCGGCCCACGTCTGGTGCACGCGTGATAGATTGACATTAATAGACATGCAGGTCTCTAAATCTGCACTACTGATAAGGTTAAAGAAACCAATATTGATATAATTTATATTTATTTTCTTCTTTTTTATTGCAAGAAAGGAAACAGCACTGCATTGAATACATTAACATAAAATTAAAAGGAAAAAGAAAGAATAAAAATAAATAATGACTCCTCAACCAGTAAGAAAAATATGATCATAATTCTTAAGAAAGTTGTTGTTCTTATTGTTATTAATGAGTTTAAGAGATTTTACAATAAGGGAGATCTCAGCGATCAAGAGATCAAATCTAGGCAAAGTATTGAGAATTTTGTTTTTTGTGAATCAAAAATGTACAATGCAACACAAAGAAATTAACTACAAGATCAATCGCAGTCACTCGTAGGAAAATGAAGAAATATATCTTCAACCCGTTGGACCCCATTCATGTCCACTATAATTATGATAATAATTGTCGTCAGACAGAAAGACGTGAATATCTTGGATGACGTGTGGGAGAGTAAATTATCAGGAAATTTTAATTCTGAAATGAACTAATCCTTTAAAAGTCTAAAAATTAAATCTGTTCATCATATAAAGTGATTGTGTCTCATCAGGGTTTATTTTACGAGTGATCAGACTTGGATGGAGAGACAGAAATCTCTCAGATTTCGGTAACACTTTAGAATACTGTATCTTACTTACTGCATAACTAATAAGGAATTATTGAAGAACTAATAGGTAATTTTTCATTAACTACTTCTTCACTACTGTTAACTACTAAGGAAGATGTGTTAACTAATGAGTATGTAATAGAATTTTATGATTGTTTAGTTAATCAATAACTAATGAATTATGTCATATCTCCTGAAGAACTACTATTAATTATCTACTAATTAAGGTTCAAGAAAAATAACTAAGAAGTAACTAATGAACAGTCATAAAAAACTACATTGAGTTGTGACCTTCCTTATTTACTAATGTTATTAATAGAAGAAAATACAATTTTAACAAATGCATATAAATGTTAAAGAGGTTTTGGCCTATGTGGTTTTGTGAGTGTGTTCTTCTGTAAGAAATAAACTTCAGAAAGGAACCCCACTCAAGTGCCTTGCCTTAACTAACCTCAGATTAGTTTTTATTATACAGTAGTGTGTGTGTCTGTATTGCTCATCATAAAATGCCATTGAGTAAATTCATGTATTTGAGGCAATGACTGAGGGAAACTGAACATGTAGGGAACTTATTAGTAATTAATAAATAATTGTTAGATAATTCTTCAGGAATTACTTAGAACCTGAAACAGTATTCTAAAGTGAAAACATAGGAAACCCATTAGTAATTAATAAAGAATTACCACATACTTCCCACTCAAATCAAACTTACTGTAAAAAACAAA
>NC_139967.1:49366219-49401219 GCF_963993115.1 Abramis brama
TGGGCCAATTTAGTCCCAAGTAGTATTGAAAGAGTACACTTACAAGTATACTACTAGTATACCAGTATACTTACTAAAAGTATACTTAAGTAATGTTCAAGTATATTTTAAGTATACTTAATAAAATGAACTTAAGGTCCTATATAAAATAAATAAAAAAAAACAGTAAGTATTGTCAGTAGTTTTCCTACAGAACCGCATTCAGCTCGTCTTTCAGAGTATTTGATGGATTAGTGTTGGTCATTTAGCTTGGCCTTTTTATAGCTTTGCTTAACAGTATTTCTAAGTTGAACTTGAAATGTTTCACCTTGATGGATTCCCCAAATCCACTGATGTTTAGATTCTCTCCGGCCTCCACTCGCTGTCAATGGAGCGTTTCATGAGACGGTTGTTCCTGAAGAGATGCAGGTGCTGTATATGGAGTCAGATGTACTGAAGCTTTGCAGTGACGGGCATCGACTTTTACACTGTCAGAACAAACTCTTCTTTGTGCTTCTGATTACATCATACTGTTGACGTGCAAAAAATGCATTACGTTTCTTATGCATGTTCAGTTACAGGCGTGCAGCTTTTCCCACACTGGAAAAAAATTATAACATCTAAATTAACTGGTTTTAATCAAGTCAAAAATTCTTATTTAGCATTGCTGAATCAACCTAAATACAGTATACAGTATATATTAATGGGTTAAATTAAGTAAAACAAACGGTATTGCAAATATACTACATGATACAAACTGTAGTTAGTACCTTTTGAGGGTAATGTAATCGGACTACTTTTTGATTACTTCTGATAAAATATTGATAAAAAAAATACAAAAGAAGCAGAAAAAAAAACATGTTGATAATTTATCAAACACAAAGTGCATTAAATCTTACATTACATCAGGAAATTGATGTATAATTAAGTAATAATTATTTGTTATTAATAATTAAGGAAAAATCAATTAAAATAAAAATGTAAATAAATATAAATAAAAATGATATTGTATAAATGTCAATTATAAATTAAAAAATGTACATTAGATCATCAAAATCATTAAAATCGTTTAGTATTTAATTATATATATATATATATATATATATATATATATATATATATATATATATATAAAGTTCATTTGTTTAACGCTTTGCGGCCTCTTAGTTCCTGTGTTATTATATCATTTAGGAACATATATAATTAATAAATGAAAATTGAAAAGACAAAAATTAAGAATTAGGGACAATCAATGAATAATGAACAGTTTACTGTTGTGAATATGAAGTAATCAATAAAAATATATCTGTAGTCTGATTATGAGTATTTTAATCTAATTACAAGTACTTAATTGTAAGTAATCCAGATACATATTATCCAGAACTGCTCTTTGATAACATGAAGGTTGGCAAAATTACCAGCTCTTATTTTTCTTTAATGCCATTAGAATTATAATCCTTGTGAACATTAATTTTTACAGCTTTGCGCTTGTTTGTTTTTAACGAAAGCCCGGCGCAGTGCACTTTCATCATTATTAAAAGTTAAATGATAAAGTAAAAGAAAACAGAGCTAACGTTCCCTTCAAAAAGCCCTCTAACCAAACAAACATTACAAAACATGACATGCGTGAGGATTCTCCGAGCCGTAGCCATGACATAAAACCCAAAGAGCCTCTCAGAATAACTCTCAGTTCCTCTTCTCTCTTTGTTGATATAAAGATAAACCCACGTCTCTGGGACTCTGAGTATTCCTGAAGCATTAAAGCCCAGAAATGCCATCAAAGCAAACAGTCGAGCGCTATCAACGGCCCGTGGCTGTGTGCTTTAACTATTACCAGAGAGAGAGAGAGAGAGAGAGAGAGAGAGAGAGAGACTATCACCTACAACAGTGTGAGAGAGAGACTATTACCTACAACTGAGAGAGAGAGAGAGAGAGAGAGAGAGAGAGAGAGAGAGAGAGACTATTACCTACAACAGTGTGAGAGAGGGACTATTACCTACAACTGAGAGAGAGAGAGAGAGAGAGAGAGAGACTATTACCTACAAAAGAGAGAGAGAGAGAGAGAGAGAGAGAGAGACTATTACCTACAACAGAGAGAGAGAGAAAGAGAGAGAGCAAGAGAGAGACTATTACCTACAACAGAGAGAGAGAGAGACTTTGACTTTTAACACACTTTATTAAAACATTCTAAAAACGAACACTTCATTATACCTCACACATCATATTGCAAAACGTTCAATAAATAAATAAATAAATAACCACTCAAAATGACCACCATACATCACTAATTAACACTAGAACCACCAAGGCAGTAATTTTGACTGTTTTAAAATTTTGCAATGTAATAACTTTGTTGAAATAAAACCCATGTAACTATAGGACCCTGACTTTTCCTAAATGTGTCTATATTTTATTCTATCATTGTTATTTTATTAAAATTACAAGACAAAAAAGAGTTTTGAGTATTTCTACCTTGAATGGCCATAACAGTCATACTGACCATTGACTGTATGCATACAATTTTCATTGTAATTTTACAGCATGATATTTTTGCTTACTAAAACAAATATTGGTTACTAATTTAGTTCGTTTTCTCGCAGTTTATAGCGGTCTGAATGACTGTTTTGGCCAGTTTGGGGCATATGCGTTTCATATGTGCCCATAAAGGTTTCACCTGTGCATTGAAATGCATATTGGCGATGTTTTTGTAAGTTATCGTATTCTAATATCCAAGGAAGAATACATTTGTTTTCATCTTACAAAGAAAATAATAGAAAATTGATCACTTTCGAATTTGTATCTGTAATTACAATAGTTGTTCTGTGGTTGTCGATTAACTAATACATTTTCACATGCATTAGAATTAGAAAATGTAGTGTTCTGATGTTTATTATTACCTATCCTAACATTACAGATCCATTTATTCTTAGATTTGCTGCTATGGAGACTGCTATGGCCATTATACTGTGAGGAAAATAAGTATTTGAACACCCTGCTATTTTGCAAGTTCTCCCACTTGGAAATCATGGAGGGGTCTGAAATTGTCATCGTAGGTGCATGTCCACTGTGAGAGACATAATCTAAAAAAAAAAATCCAGAAATCACAATATATGATTTTTTAACTATTTATTTGTATGATACAGCTGCAAATAAGTATTTGAACACCTGTCTATCAGCTAGAAGTCTGACCCTCAAAGACCTGTTAGTCTGCCTTTAAAATGTCCACCTCCACTCCATTTATTATCCTAAATTAGATGCACCTGTTTGAGGTCGTTAGCTGCATAAAGACACCTGTCCACCCCATACAATCAGTAAGAATCCAACTACTAACATGGCCAAGACCAAAGAGCTGTCCAAAGACACTAGAGACAAAATTGTACACCTCCAGAAGGCTGGAAAGGGCTACGGGGAAATTGCCAAGCAGCTTGGTGAAAAAAGGTCCACTGTTGGAGCAATCATTAGAAAATGGAAGAAGCTAAACATGACTGTCAATCTCCCTCGGACTGGGGCTCCATGCAAGATCTCACCTTGTGGGGTCTCAATGATCCTAAGAAAGGTGAGAAATCAGCCCAGAACTACACGGGAGGAGCTGGTCAATGACCTGAAAAGAGCTGGGACCACCGTTTCCAAGGTTACTGTTGGTAATACACTAAGACGTCATGGTTTGAAATCATGCATGGCACGGAAGGTTCCCCTGCTTAAACCAGCACATGTCAAGGCCCGTCTTAAGTTTGCCAATGACCATTTGGATGATCCAGAGGAGTCATGGGAGAAAGTCATGTGGTCAGATGAGACCAAAATAGAACTTTTTGGTCATAATTCCACTAAACGTGTTTGGAGGAAGAAGAATGATGAGTACCATCCCAAGAACACCATCCCTACTGTGAAGCATGGGGGTGGTAGCATCATGCTTTGGGGGTGTTTTTCTGCACATGGGACAGGGCGACTGCACTGTATTAAGGAGAGGATGACCGGGGCCATGTATTGCGAGATTTTGGGGAACAACCTCCTTCCCTCAGTTAGAGCATTGAAGATGGGTCGAGGCTGGGTCTTCCAACATGACAATGACCCGAAGCACACAGCCAGGATAACCAAGGAGTGGCTCTGTAAGAAGCATATCAAGGTTCTGGCGTGGCCTAGCCAGTCTCCAGACCTAAACCCAATAGAGAATCTTTGGAGGGAGCTCAAACTCCGTGTTTCTCAGCGACAGCCCAGAAACCTGACTGATCTAGAGAAGATCTGTGTGGAGGAGTGGGCCAAAATCCCTCCTGCAGTGTGTGCAAACCTGGTGAAAAACTACAGGAAACGTTTGACCTCTGTAATTGCAAACAAAGGCTACTGTACCAAATATTAACATTGATTTTCTCAGGTGTTCAAATACTTATTTGCAGCTGTATCATACAAATAAATAGTTAAAAAATCATACATTGTGATTTCTGGATTTTTTTTTTTAGATTATGTCTCTCACAGTGGACATGCACCTACGATGACAATTTCAGACCCCTCCATGATTTCTAAGTGGGAGAACTTGCAAAATAGCAGGGTGTTCAAATACTTATTTTCCTCACTGTAGTAGTTATAGAATTCCGGTAGTTCTAGTGTTAAACATTATTTCTATTATTATATAAAGTGACAGCAAAGCTCCATTGGCACACCATTTATACTCAAACTCAAGCAAGTTATTTGTCATTTGAAAGAATCTATGTTCCACTCTTATTCTGGATTCCACCAAAGTAGTAAATAACAGAACATCTGTATCTCGCCCTTCAGCAGCCAGTCTACGAGACGTCCAAATGGCTAATTTGGCTTGTCCAGTTGTGAAATGTGCTACAGTACACTGCTGTCGGTGCACTCTTCAATACTCGCAGCCAGATATGAATAATGTCTTGTTAAAAACAAAGCCTAAATTCCCAAATAGTCTTTATAGCAACATAAATAATGGACACTCAGTAAAAGCATGAAAAACAGATTCTGGTAAAGAACAGAAAAAGCCAAATGGTAGCACATTCAAGTTAAATTTAGAAACATGATAATTAGTGGGTGGTGCACAATGTAATAACCTCCACTGTCGGTCTCCAGATCGTTTAGGTAGTGGACCCTTATAAAAAGCCTCCATGATGGAGAAAGAGCTGCAGGAACTGTTCAAAATTCTCTCCATTTTGTATTATCTCTGTCCTTAATATGCTCAAAGTAATCCACTTTGACACATAACTGATATAGGTCTCTTTTTCCTACCAACTGAAAATCAAGCTCTTGTAATCCGTTAGATGTCAGCAGCTTTCCTACATGATTATCTTCAAAACCAACCTTGGGAGAAACAAATAACTTAGGAAATGAAACTCCAGAAGGACTTCCAGACAGAAAACAGTTATCAGACAGTGAGGTCAACCCACCAATGAGCCTCTCCATCGTCCCGACTGATTACCAATATCTATAATTGACCTCCATCTTTTAGACGAGGTATCAATCAAGTCTGAAACTTTTGTCAGTCCTTTTTTCAAAAAGGTTTTAACAATTGTATTAGATGTACAAATATTATCACCTAATATTCAGTTGTAAAACAGTGGTTCTTCAAGGCCAAAATGATTATTTCCATTTCTAATCAATTTAAAACCTATCCATGAGGTTAACACTGAAGCATAACATTTTACATCAGCTGAAAACTTTCGACTAATTTTTCGATTAGTCGACTAATCTAAACGACTAATATTAGCCTACTTTTGTAAAAAGCTCATTTAGTAAACTGTTCAAACATTATGTATTAAAGGGTAAGTTCATCCAAAAATGAAAATTCTGTCAGTAATTACTCTCCCTCATGTTGTTCCAACCCCGTAAGACCTTCGTTCATCTTCGGAACACAAATTAAGATATTTTTGATGAAATCTGAGAGCTGGGTCACTCCTCCATAGGCTTCTAAAGACGTTATAACTTGCTGGCCCAGAAAATACATTAAAGACATTGTTAATATAGTCCAATATAGTAATATAGTTATGTTGTTTTTTTGTGCACAAAAAGTATTCTCGTCGCTTTATAAACTTAAGATTGAGCCACTGGAGTCACTTGGACTATATTAACGATGTCTTTAATACATTTTCTGGGCCAGCAAGTTATAATGTCTTAGAAGCCTATGGAGGAGTGACCCAGCTCTCAGATTTAATCAAAAATATCTTAATTTGTGTTCCGAAGATGAACGAAGGTCTTACGGGGTTGGAACAACATGAGGGAGAGTAATTACTGACAGAATTTTCATTTTTGGGTGAACTAACCCTTTAACAATCTAAGCATAAGTATCTGCATTTCCATTAGGCTATAGAGTTCTAATCTAATCCTCCATTAACAAACATGTATGTATTCATTACTTAAATTAGCTCTTCTAATTAATATTAATGTTCTGCCTTAAATTAATACATTATTAGCTAACTGTAAATTTTTATATGTACATTTCTGAAATGCATAACTGATAACATCGCTCTGAATTGTAAAGTAGATGCATGCATTTTCTGTAAAGCTGCTTTGAAAAAATATGTATGTGAAAAGCGCTATACAAATAAATTTGGATTGAATTTGAATTGAATTGAAAGAGTCTGGATTAGCCTACTACGCTTAGCTTAGCTCCCCCCGCTTAGCTCTGCCTAATAATAAAATTGAATCGCGCTGCTCGCGTTTACACTTGCGTGCATGGCGGGGTTTAAAACATAAACATCACTGCCAAAGTCTAAGTAGCCTGTTTAACATCCAAAGACAGTCATTGTACTTCTCAAGAGTTAATAAACAGTGCAGACTAGCTCGCAGTTTTATTAATAATCATATACTTAGTTGTCTTTTCCTTTTCTGTGCGCCATCTTCAACAACTCCTATGTGTTTCCTTTTTAGGTGCTCCTGCATCGTGGTTGTGCTCCCGTGATCAGCAAGTGAAGTTTGACAGAGAGTACAGACCACTCTTTTCTTACCAGTTGGCCTGGAATACTCCCATACTTTGGAAGCTTTTGGTCTAGTGCTAATTCTCGGACTTGATTCAGAGGACTCGCCGGCCTCCGCCATTTTTCATATCAAAGCAGTGAAGGTTCTGAGTTCTGAGCAACGCCAAATCAAACGATACCCATGGCCTAAGATCCACAGGGTAGAGTAGGCTCTAGAATGACCAGATGAGATTGGCTGAAATTCAGGACGGTGTTCGGTATTCTACTATGATATTAGACTACATAGCCTATAATAAAAGATAATGAATTTCAAACCTGAACCAAACATATTTTTATTCAAAGATCAAAAGTCTGTCATTAGTTGACACAAAAAAACCAACATTAAAATCATGAACTCATTGTAAAAAAAAAAAAAAAAGAACTGTTGTTCTACCAGAAAGACTCGGGAGAGATAAATTGATATAACAAGCGTATATTTATTAACAGCCCAGCAAGCATAAATTTATAAAGTTCTTTGGCGTAGGCCCCGTCCTTAGCGCGCAATGCGAGGCTAGCGAAAGCTGCATATCCTGCCTGAAGACGAAGGCAGGGGCGCAGCCGACCCCCTGGAGGTAAAGGAAGGGACCATCCTGATGGTGGTGGGGAGGATGAAGGGGAAGGTACCATCTTGGTGGTGGTTGGGGAGGATGGAGGTAATAGGCAGCGTCAGCATCTGCGAACTCAGACAAATGCAAGTACCAATCTTTTATACTGCGAGTGATAACACATGATTGGTTAGAAGTGAGGTAATACATGACGCGCTGATTGAGTCTTCCTGGCAGAACTTTACGCTAAAGCTTTCATTTACAGTGCAAAAATCAGACCTTTCAGGTTATAGCCTAACGCCAAAATTAAATTGTCGGTCATTAAATAAGAAAACTAAATAATTGTGTAGATGATTTGCTTTGTGTAACCCGACATCAGACATTAGGCCGAAGTATTTTTTTTACCAATCAATCACTCCTTTACGACTGGCTGCACATCCACTGTCCTCGCGGCTGCAGCCACTCGCGCTCGCTTATCAATGCATTTAAATTCACGCCTACGGTATCTTTGTAGAACTCCAAAAAAAGAAACAAAAAAGGCTGGCTGAAGGACGACTCAACCTCCACGGACAGTTTTTAATGTTTTATTATTAGACAATAACTACTCAAGATTTTGCTTTAGTATAATTTTTGGGACAATTAGGGCCGGATTCGGGATTTGGGACAACAGCTTAGATTTCGGGACTGTCCAGAATTTTTCGGGACGTCTGGTCACCCTAAGTAGGCTCTGAATCGTCTTTAACCTCATAGCTTTAACCTTGGCTGCCAAATCAATCAACCCTTGGCCCCCTTCATTAACCGGCAAATGCAGAAATGCAGGGTGGTGCCAATGGTAACCATCCCAGAAAAATGTAAAACATGCAGACGTTGCAACAAATCTTTTGGTGGGTCAAGCACATTTAAGTGATGCCAGATCATGGAAGCTGCTAAGTTGTTAATAATGAGCACTCTTCCTCTATATGACAGTTGAGGTGGTATCCATCTCCATCTTTGTATACACTCAGAAACTTTTTCAAACATACCATCCCAGTTTTTCTGAATATATGGGTCAGTCCCAAGGAACATTCCCAGCACTTTAAACCCCTCTAGACTCCAGGAACAGTTCTGAGGAAGTACTGGAGGGCTTCCATTCTCCCAGTAAAAAGGAGGCACACTTTTGCCAATTAATTCGAGATGAGGAAGTTTTCTGATACACCTCCAAAGATTCTCTCAAAGTCCTGACATCCTGAGCAGATCTGATCAAAACAGTGGCATCATCAGCATAGGCACTAAGCCTAACAGTTTTCAGGTCTGAGGTGAACGGACGGACACACTAGCCGCGTTTCCATTACCCTTCAAATTGCGCAATTTGAAATTGTGAATTGAAAATACGGCCAATGGAAACACGTCAATTTCGCAAAAACTCCCATTTATCATAAAAAGGTTTTTACGCTCGCATGAGGTGGTTTTTCAGGCAATTCGAAAAAGAAAAATTTCTCAAAAATTGCAATGGAAACAGTTTTTGCGCATTTACAGTCACCTGACGTAGATTACGTGGTATGTTTGGACAGAATACGAGACAGAGTTCTTTATTAAATTCTTTAAAGACAAAATAATTACAGGAATACTGGATTCTAAACCTCAAAGAAATGCTACAATCAAGACCTCAAAGCAGAAATGAGGGAGAAACACCCAGAAACACCTCATATGTGCTGCTCCAAGTATAAGGGTCTTTCCTTACCATTAATGATTGGATAACACACATACTGTACGTCTTCTTCGATTAATAATAATGGCCAGTGCATTGGCTGAGATATACGTAAACCTACCAACATCCGTCGCCATGATTTTTGTAATGACTCATCGCGAGAGGAAAAAATGACTGTTTTAGTCGCATAACATCGGTTAATGGAAACGCCGTCATTTCGCAATAGTTTTTTGTCGACATTTAGAAAAATGTAATGGAAATCTGTAGTGGAAACGCGCCTACTGTTGATATGCCACCCAACTTGTTTCTCAGTGCGACCAAAAATGGTTCAATTACAATTGCATAGAGGATTCCTGAGAGACCACAGCCCTGCCTTGTGCCTCTGCTTACTCTGAAAGGTCTTGTAAGGGTACCATTAATTTTCAGCATGTTGTATGTGTCAGTATACAACAGTTTAATACAGGCAATAATAGATGGACCAAATCCAAAAGCCTCAAGGCACTTAACCAGGAAACCATGATCAACCCGATCAAAGGCTTTCTCCTGGTCCAAAGACACAAAACTAATGTCACAATTTTGTTTCCTTGCCAAAGAAATCAGGTCTCGAATCAAAAAAAGATTATCAAAAATAGTCCTTCCTGGAATGCAGTATAACTGATCTGGATGAATCACTGAGGAAATGTACAGTTTAACTCTGTTAGTTAAAGACTTCGAAAATACTGTATAGTCTACTCCAAGTAAAGAGACCGGACGCCAGCATCTAATGTCTTCAAGATCACCCTTTTTTAGGTAATAGGGTGACCACAGCTCTTCGTAGACTCAAAGGAAGTGTACCTCTTTTAAAACTCTCCATGAAAACAGAAAACAAATCCTTTCCGATGACTGGCCAGAAATGTTTAAGCTCTGTAGAGATCCTCATAAAAAGATATCCCGGATATCAATCCAATACCAATCCCGGAGCTTTGCCAGAAGACAGTTCTTTAACAGCAACAGACAGTTCATCAAAAGTCAATAGTTTATCAAGTTTAGTTTTCTCTCCTTCTGAAAGCTGAGGTAAATCCTTAAAGAGAAGTCCAGCCATCTCTTCATCGCAAGGTTCAGCTCTGTAGAGATCCTCATAAAAAGATGGTGCGTAATAAATAATCACATGACCATCAGTAACTTTCCTCCCCTCTGGAAGTTTCAAACAGCCTAAAATCTTCTCATCTCTAGGTTAAAAAAGAACGATGTAGGAGTAACATGCTGTTGAATGATGAAAATCTTGCAGGAATCAGCGTCTCCTGGGCTCTTTCCTCCAGTAGATTTCGCAAAAGAAATTTATTCCGTTTCAAAGACTCATTCTGACAGTCAAAAATAGTCAATCTCCGAATGCAACGTAACAGGGAAGGAGAGTAAAGATGGAAAGCTCCTAAAGCTTAGTTCCATATAGATTCATGGATAATTTGTTGTTTTGTCATTAGTGAAAATCAATATTGACCTTGTATTTTAAAAAGGATCCTCATATAAGAAGCAATACTAAAATTCAGAGTCAGTTCATTCGCATTCGGAGATCGACTATTTTTGACTGTCAGAATGCCGGTGGACACACAGCTACAGTGAGTTGTTCAAAACCTTTCTTTTTAGTAAACTCTGTGTGCACAAACAATGTTCTCAATGCTGGAGTTCATGTGTAGAGCCCCTGGTGATACTTCCAGCAAAGTTTCATGTTGTGTTGAGCCTTCTTAGTGTTTTAAAAGTAGCGATTTTTGATGCCGTCATAGTCGTGCCCCATTCACTCCCATTCAAAAGGCAATTTGACCGAAAACGAAAATACAGTCAAACTTAAAAGTGGCGTTTCCATTCTAATTATGCTTTTAAACGAAAGTTTGCCTCGGGTAGATTAACAAAAAGACCCTAGGTTGTATTTTGGCGAGAGTTACGCTTTAAGTAAAAGTATTTCCTGTTCAAGCTGTTCCATCTTCTTGTCCAAAAAACTTTTATTGTAAGCAGAGTAACAATTTAATTTGAGTTTTGCCAACATCCCACCACTGGCTCAGGGAATCTCCCAGAAATGAGTGAAAGTGTGCACAAAAGTTTGATCTAATATTAAATTTCCACGAAAAAAATTCTTACACGTGTTCTCTGCAGTAATGACATCAATAGATAAAAAAATGGTGATCAGACAAAGCAGTAGGAAATATACAGCTATTATAGAAATGAACTCTTTTGCTTTTTTGTACATAGGTCCTGTCTAACCTAGCCACAGATACCATATCAGAATGTATTTTCACCCAGGTGTTTTGATGAAACAATAAACAATTAAAGACCGAAGCACTGCAGAAGTCTGCAGATTGACTGTGGGGCTCTTCATGATTTCTATCCAAAGTATGACTTAGAGTACAGTTAGAATCTCCTGCCAGAACAATGGTCCTATCATGAGGTCACGTTCTGACCCAATAGTGGGTGCATATACATTGACAAAAGAAAAATCATTACCCTGAACAGTTACAGCAACTCTCAGTAATCGACCAGAAATCAATTCAAACACACTGACAGGTTGCTCTTCATGTTCAGGTGTCAGCAAGTTCCCCTGCACTGACACTAGAGCCATGACTCAATATAGCCTGAGCCTTCCATTCACTCAACCACCGCATCTGACTGTTCTCATCAGTGTGCGTGTCCTGTGTCAGTGGTTCTCAATTCCAGTCCTCGGGACCCCTTGCTCTGCACATTTTGTATGTCTCTCTAATCTGACACACTCAGTTCAGTTCATGGAGTCTCTCCTAATGAGCTGATGATCTGGTTCAGGTGTGTTAAATAAGGGAGACATACAAAATGTGCAGAGCTGCGGGTCCCGAGGACTGGAATTGAGAACCACACTAGCACTTTCCATCATGATATAATCAAAAAGACTAGCCCTTTTCAAAGCATCACGACACCCATTAACGTTCAATGAACGAAGCCTCAAAGGTGCCATGAAAATACGTATAAGAAAAACACACAATAAAACAAATCCACACGAGTTATTAGGTAACCTTGTAAATTCAAAGAACTTCGAACATTACCAAGAAGCTTCTTAAGACGATACCGTTTGGGTTTGTCAAGCTCTTCCAAGGAAGCTTTTCTCATCGCCATGGTACCAGACAACAAAAACAATGTTACGTCTGGAAAATATAACTCAATTTTCAGTTTACGGCGTCCTTTAGTTGTATCCAGAAAGTGATTAATCTGCTGAATGGAGTAAAGTTTAGTTTTACCTCCAGAGACGAGCTCCGAATCCTCCGCGTCATTTCTCATTATCTCTGTATCATCATGTTCATTGTCAACATGTCCAAAGTGACAAGTTTGTCTGATATGTCCAAACTCACTGCAAACAAAGCATTTCATTGATTCTGAACTAACAAAAACAGTGTAATCTTTGCCATCGATGCTTAATTTCACGGACAGATTTAACGGATCACTCTGAGAGTTTAGAATCATTAAAACCTGACGCCGAAAAGACATCACGTGTCTAATCTCGGGATTATTACATCCAAGAGGAATCATTTTATTAGGACTCACTTGTTTACCATACCTCTGGAGTATTTGTTCTAGTTGTTCATTTTTAACAAAATGAAATGTGTTAAAAATGTATGTTTGATAAAAATGCATGTTTGATAAAATAACTTTCTTGGCCGGGCTTGACAAAGGCACTACAGGCAGAAAAAATGTCTTTGATTACCAACCCAGTTTCAATCAATTCTTCCACCATTTGGCTTTCACTGAGAAAGAACACAATGGCTTTGTTCATACGGGAGGCAGATTTGATGTTTGCACCACCGATCGCCACACTCGCGGCTATCCGGCAATCCTCCACTGACACCGCGGCCTCAGGCATGCATTTACAACCATGTTTGATTGTTAACCATGAGAGATCCCCCATTTCAGAGCCCATTATCCCCACTCTCTGACCGTAGTCAGGGGAAAAGCTAAACTAAACCTATTATCTATAACTAGAAAAAAAGAAAGAAAAAAAAGTAAGGAAATCTCACTCAAACAGAGAAACACTTTCACTCCCGACAACCGGCTCCTTCCACACTCACTCCGCACATGCGTACAGAGAGAGAGAGAGAGAGAGAGAGAGAGAGGGAGAGGAGAGAGAGAGAGAGAGAGGGAGGGAGAGAGAGAGAGAGAGAGAGAGAGAGGGGGGGGGGGGGGGAGAGAGAGAGAGAGAGAGGGGGGGGGGGGGGGAGAGAGAGAGAGAGAGAGAGGGGGGGGGGGGAGAGAGAGAGAGAGAGATGGATGGATGGATGGATGGATGGATGGATGGAATGAATTTAGGAAACTTGTGTCTTCCAAAATCCCAAAATCAAAAAGATAAGAGATATAAAGTAAAAGTTAAACTAAGGTATAATCTGAGCAAGTGCACGGAAAAAAATATATACTTTGGACCAACCTAAAAAAAATACTCTAATTTGTTACAGCCAAACTTATTTTGCTATTATTATTTTTATTTAATATTAAACTAAATGTTTTTGTTCCCAAAGATAAAAAAATATTCATACAAAGTAAAAAGATTATTTATTATAACGTTTTTTGTTTTTTTTAAAGGAACTTGCCATTTCCTTATTTGGTAAATTTACTAACAATTTCTGAGTGAAAATTCAATGATTTATTCCTTAACCCTCGTGCGTCAATTCAAAAAAGTTACTCATAGGTCCATAGAGGACAAAAATATCTGTCAGAAAACTGTAACTGCACAGACTTAAGTTTGGTCTCATTTTAAAGAAGCCCCTTGGCAGATTATTGTTGAAGTAAGAAAAAGTTTAAAAAGTGAAACCCCCAAAAAAGTTTATGAAAATGATTTATGAAGAGTATTGTATATTAGTGCTGGGAAAAAATTAATCGTGATTAATCGCATCCAAAATAAAAGTTTGTGTTTGCATAATATATGTGTGTGTACTGTGTATAATTATTTTGTATATATACAGTGAGGAAAATAAGTATTTGAACACCCTGCTATTTTGCAAGTTCTCCCACTTGGAAATCATGGAGGGGTCTGAAATTGTCATCGTAGGTGCATGTCCACTGTGAGAGACATAATCTAAAAAAAAAAAAAATCCAGAAATCACAATATATGATTTTTTAACTATTTATTTGTATGATACAGCTGCAAATAATTATTTGAACACCTGTCTATCAGCTAGAATTCTGACCCTCAAAGACCTGTTAGTCTGCCTTTAAAATGTTCACCTCCACTCCATTTATTATCCTAAATTAGATGCACCTGTTTGAGGTCGTTAGCTGCATAAAGACACCTGTCCACCCCATACAATCAGTAAGAATCCAACTACTAACATGGCCAAGACCAAAGAGCTGTCCAAAGACACTAGAGACAAAATTGTACACCTCCACAAGGCTGGAAAGGGCTATGGGGAAATTGCCAAGCAGCTTGGTGAAAAAAGGTCCACTGTTGGAGCAATCATTAGAAAATGGAAGAAGCTAAACATGACTGTCAATCTCCCTCGGACTGGGGCTCCATGCAAGATCTCACCTGTGGGGTCTCAATGATCCTAAGAAAGGTGAGAAATCAGCCCAGAACTACACGGGAGGAGCTGGTCAATGACCTGAAAAGAGCTGGGACCACCGTTTCCAAGGTTACTGTTGGTAATACACTAAGACGTCATGGTTTGAAATCATGCATGGCACGGAAGGTTCCCCTGCTTAAACCAGCACATGTCAAGGCCCGTCTTAAGTTTGCCAATGACCATTTGGATGATCCAGAGGAGTCATGGGAGAAAGTCATGTGGTCAGATGAGACCAAAATAGAACTTTTTGGTCATAATTCCACTCAACGTGTTTGGAGGAAGAAGAATGATGAGTACCATCCCAAGAACACCATCCCTACTGTGAAGCATGGGGGTGGTAGCATCATGCTTTGGGGGTGTTTTTCTGCCCATGGGACAGGGCGGCTGCACTGTATTAAGGAGAGGATGACCGGGGCCATGTATTGCGAGATTTTGGGGAACAACCTCCTTCCCTCAGTTAGAGCATTGAAGATGGGTCGAGGCTGGGTCTTCCAACATGACAATGACCCGAAGCACACAGCCAGGATAACCAAGGAGTGGCTCTGTAAGAAGCATATCAAGGTTCTGGCGTGGCCTAGCCAGTCTCCAGACCTAAACCCAATAGAGAATCTTTGGAGGGAGCTCAAACTCCGTGTTTCTCAGCGACAGCCCAGAAACCTGACTGATCTAGAGAAGATCTGTGTGGAGGAGTGGGCCAAAATCCCTCCTGCAGTGTGTGCAAACCTGGTGAAAAACTACAGGAAACGTTTGACCTCTGTAATTGCAAACAAAGGCTACTGTACCAAATATTAACATTGATTTTCTCAGGTGTTCAAATACTTATTTGCTGCTGTATCATACAAATAAATAGTTAAAAAATCATACATTGTGATTTCTGGATTATTTTTTTTTAGATTATGTCTCTCACAGTGGACATGCACCTACGATGACAATTTCAGACCCCTCTATGATTTCTAAGTGGGAGAACTTGCAAAATAGCAGGGTGTTCAAATACTTATTTTCCTCACTGTATATACACACATATGCATGTATTTATTTAAGAAATATTTGAATGTATATGCTGTATATACATTTATACATAATATATATTATATATAAATATAAATAATTTATATATAAATAAATACAAATCTTAAATATATACATGCATATGTGTGTATTTATATATACAAAATAATTATACACAGTACACACATATATTATGCAAACACAAACTTTTATTTTGGATGCGATTAATCGCAATTAATTTTTTCCCAGCACTATTGTATATACGATATATTTTTTATGAAACATGTTGAATTCAAACATGTTGAAAATCAAAGGCATATATCTAAACAAGTTGCGTTCCAAATTTGAGGTTGATATCTCAAAAACTGAGCTTTCAGTGAGAGTTTGTTTGGGCGTAGTCCCGGATTGTCCCCATTAACTCAGTGGCTGGATTTGGGATTTGCAGTAGAGTTTTTCTCTCTCAGATATTACAAGCACACACACTTTTTTATTACACTCTGACATCCATGCTAACACACAGACACAATTATAGCATTATCTAATTGACTCTATAATATGCATAAGCAGAAAACATGAATAAAGCGAGTGTTTTCTTAACAGGCCAAACCTGAGAAAATGGCAGCATCTGGTAAAAAATAGTACAAAATTTAATTGTGAAGCCTTGCCAACAGAATGAAAGCCTGTTAACAAATACTGCATCTTTTTATAGTTAAAGGGCCTGGGATTAAAAATTGCAGTTTTATCAATGGGACATTTTTGTCCTTAAAGTCCTGAGTGGAACTATTTTGTGTTACTAGTGCAAAATAGAATTATTAAAGGAAATGAGGAGTGAAATGGTAAAATTCCAATACAAATACACACCTGTGCCAAAATGTATGCAGTTGGCATTAACACAGGCAAAATAATGATAATAAAAAACCCTGAAAAAGACAAAAATGTCCATAGGACGCACAAGGGTTAATTATGTGCCTGTCTAGTAAAATGTTGCTTCTATACCAAGTATATTTCACAAATATGTACACAAGTATGAATGTAAATAGCCAAACAAATGCTGATAATAACATTAACATTACATTTTCTCGTTTGGGAGATGCTTTTATCCAAAGCGGACCGTCGAATCATGACTGTGCCGTCATCGGGTCGATGCTCTACAGTTTTTGTGTGGATAATTTTTCTGAATTCCCACGAGTGGAGAAACAAAGGAGAGTAAATCAGAGAGCTTAGTTAGAGACAAGCGGCTTAACGGGATAAACAGAGAGCTGGAACGCAACTCATTATGCATTTATTTTTAAGCAGACGATGTTACATTCATAAAACAAATCCTGGCTGGATCTTGTGTTTAAAGACAGACAATAGGAATAAAGACTTGCAGCAGAAACCGTTCATGATTCACAGTGGGAATATGTGAAAGAGCATGGAAAAGAATCGCAGAAGTGATCTGTTTAACACTCAGTGTTAGCTATCTTATTTCTGAACACTTTTAATGACCGAGCAGGAAAATAAAGAAGTATTTGTCATTTCCTTTAGCTATTATAAGTCAGTTATTATAAAGATACACACATCGCATACATGCTTTTTAAATAATAATGCATGGCAATGTACTAAGTATATATAATATTAGTTAAGGCATAATATACAATAAAACACATCAAATAGCCTACTTATACTTGATATTTAAACAAATACTTGAAATAGCAGCAGTTTATTGAGTTTATTTTCTTCCATGTTGAAAGTATCCAAAAAACAACCAAAAAATTGCTGTAAAAAAGTTTAGTTATTAATATACATGATGACATAAATGTTGTAATGTAATGCAGATTTTAATATTTAAAAAAACAAACAATTTTTGCACTAGGGTTGGTATGTTGCCAAATGAACACGTAGATAAACCACTGAAGAAGACCAGGACCACAAGGGACGTTTTTGCATTTTAATTTCTTCTCCAGATGGTGAAAACTGAAAGCATACACAACATGCTCTTAGAAAAACTGAGCTCTATACAGACGAAACTAAAGTCATACATCGGCGCTTTAAAGTGCATTTCCCAATCAGACAATACAAAAATACATTACTTAAGATCCTTATAAACACATATATAAACTTACGGCATTGCCTTGTCAGAGCTTTAGAGAGAATGGCGACAGATCGCTGACCGTGTAATGCTGGATTCCGCCTGCTCTGTTTACCATGAAACCGAAACCGGAAGTTAGCGCGGCAGAAGCGGAAATTAAATTGTCCGCTAATATTTTTAAATAAAACTTACAAATAAACATGAAATACTACAAGAAACTTTTAGAAATGCTTTTTAAACATTTTAACCCATTTAACTAATTTATTAAATTACAGACTGCCATAAGGCAGCACATTCCCCGCCTGACCTCAGGGAGGTCACTATCAACAACAAAAACTTAGAGGGAATCAGTCCTTTGGCAAAAGAAGAATGACTTCAGTAACTGGTCGCAAAAAAGTCTTTCTAGTGCTTTGGTCATTTACTGTGACCTCAACCTTCCTTACTCGATTGTCCTTCCCAGGGAAAGTTGCCGTGACTCTACTCATGAGCCAGCTGTTCCGTGGAACCTGCTTGTCCTTGAGCAAAACAAGGTCACCAACTTGTAGGTTTCGACAAGGTACAGTCCATTTCTGTCTCTGCTGCAATAAAGGCAGATACTCTCGCCTCCAGCGTGTCCAGAACTGGTTAGCAAGAACCTGAACTTGTCTCCATTGTTTGGTGTAAAGGTCCTTGTCCAAGAAATCTCCAGCAGGAGGTATAAGGCACGATTTCTGGGTTAGCAGCATAGAGGGAGAGAGAATGAAAGGATTGTCTGGATCGGACGAAACTGGAAGGAGTGGCCTGGCGTTTATGATGGCAGACACTTCAGCCATAAGTGTGCACAATACGTCGTGAGTGAGTTGCACCTTACTTTGAAGCAGTATTGAATCCAGTATTCTTCGTGCAATGCCGATCATGCGCTCCCAGGCGCCTCCCATGTGGGACGCATGAGGCGGGTTGAATTCCCAACTGCAACCTTGATCATTCAGGTACAGTTGCAGAGCCTTGTCCATTCCTAACTCCTTGGAAGCCCCAATGAAATTAGTGCCACGATCCGATATAAGTTTTTTGGCAGGGCCTCTCAGGGCAAAGAAACGTCTCAGGGCATTTACACAACTGCTGGTGTCTAAGGACTCAATCACCTCAATGTGCACGGCTCTAGAGCTCATGCAGGTAAACAGGATAGCCCAACGCTTACTTTGTGCATGTCCACCTCTGGTACGTCTGGTGGTTACTGACCAAGGCCCGAAAACATCAAGGCCTACGTAGCTAAAGGACGGACATGTTTTCAACCGTTCCGGGGGAAGATCTGCCATGAGTTGCTCTTCCTGCTTTCCCCGCAGTTTGCGACAGATAACACACTTGTGGATTACTGAATTAACTAGTCTCTTTCCACCGATTATCCACAGACCTCCAGCCCTTATCGCACCTTCTGTAAGGTGACGACCCTGGTGCTTGACCTGTTCATGGTAGTGGCGAGTGAGCAGGATAGAGACATGACTGTCTTTTGGGAGAATTATCGGGTATTTTTCAGAGTTCTCGAGCTCTGAGTGTTTGAGTCGACCTCCAACTGAAATGATGCCGTTGTCCAGGACTGGGCTGAGCTTTTCCAAAGGGCTTTGCTTGGCGATGGATTTGCCAACGTTGAGGGCAGACAGCTCCTTTGCGAAGGTGGCCTGTTGCACTTGTTGGAGGATGACACGTTTTGCTTGATCCATTTCATCTGGTGTACGAGGAAGCTGACATATGTGCCACCCTTTACATCCATGGTTTGAATTGGAGCCATTGAAAGATTTTGCCATGTGAATGAGGAAGGCGACTGCACGGACCAAAGACTTGAAGGTGGAAAAGCGCTCAAAGCGCTTACAGGAGACTACTTGAAGGTGAGTAGCACAAGTGCTCACTTGTGGCCTGATTTCACAGTCTTTGTCAGGCTCAACTAACTCAAACTGGTCGTTTTCATTTTTTGCTTCTGGGGGTGAACGACGGATGAAAGAGGGTCCCGTGAACCAAGTTGTTTTTGCTAGTTGAGATGCTGTGAGCGAGCGTGATGCGTGATCCGCTGGGTTCTCCTCTGTGCGCACATAGTGCCACTGCTCCGGCTTTGAAGACTGGCGAATACGCTGCACTCTGTTGTGAACATATGTGTAGAATCTTTTAGATTCGTTGCAGATGTAGCCCAAGACCACCTTGCTGTCTGTGTGAAAGTGAACTGCATCAAACTCTATGTCCAACTCATTCTTGACAAGATCAGCTATCTCTACAGCCAAGACAGCGGCGCACAGTTCCAGTCTTGGTATTGTGGGCTCTGACTGAGGAGTTAGTTTTGATTTACCCATGACAAACCCTACTTCAACTTTGTCATTTGTATACAGAGCTCTCAAGTAGACTACTGCACCTATTGCTTTTGTCGATGCGTCTGAAAAGACATAGAGTTCTTTGCGCTTTGCCTGACTGAGAGAGGTAGATGTGTACGTTCTCGGGACATGGAGTTCCCTTAAGTCCTGCAGCGAATCCCTCCAAGCTTCCCATTTGCTCTGCTTATCTTCTGGAAGTGGTGTGTCCCAATCAGAGTTTTCTGAGGTGAGTTCTCTGAGTAAAGCTCTTCCTTGAATGGTGACTGGTGCTAATAAGCCTAGTGGATCGAAGACACTATTAACAGATGACAAGACACCTCGACGAGTAAATGGCTTGTTTGTTGTGGCCACTAAAAACGTGAATGTGTCTGTCATGGTTTCCCAAATTAGGCCTAGACTGCGCTGTGATTGTGTTTCCTCACCACTCAGATCCAGATCTTTCAAGACTGCTGCGCAATCTTCAGGAGAGAAGGCTTGCATGACTGATGGTGAGTTAGAAGCAAACTTATGCAGGCGCAGATTGGACTCAGCAAGTGAAGCTTGCGTTCTTTGGAGCAAGTCGATAGCTTCGGCTGCAGAAGGCACAGAAATCAGTCCATCATCGACGTAGAAGTGTCTCTCCACAAACTTGACTGTGTCAGCTCCATAGTCTTTCGCTCCAGCTTCAATGGCCTTGCGCAATCCGTAAACAGCCACAGCGGGAGATGGAGAGTTCCCAAACACATGGACCTTCATCCTATAGTCAATGACCTCCTTTTCAACATCATTGTCCATGTGCCACAGAAAGCGAAGATAGTTCCGGTGATCCTCACGCACCATGAAACAGTGAAACATTTGCTGTATGTCGGCCATGACAGCAATGCTTTCTTTACGGAAGCGGAGGAGTACTCCAATGAGACTATTGTTTAAGTCGGGGCCAGTGAGGAGTACACTATTGAGTGAGACACCGTCCTCTTGGGCACTGGAATCAAAAACTACCCTGATCTTGTTGGGTTTTTGAGGGTGGTAGACCCCAAACGTGGGGAGATACCAGCATTCTTCTCCTTGCTTAAGAGCGGGCGCTATCTCAGCGTGACCGTTGGAGAAAATCCCTCCCATAAACTCCACGTATTGCTGCTGCATGTGGGGTTTCTTTTGCATGTTCCGTTTGAGAGACAAAAAACGTCTGACTGCTAGCTCTCTATTGTTAGGCATTTTCCGGCGAGGCTCTTTGAAAGGAAGTGGGGCGACCCAGCTATTGTCATCGTCTCTGTACATGCTTTCGCCCATGATCTCTAAAAAGAGTGTGTCATCTATGGAGGGAGCTGGCTCATTGTCGTTTTTGCTGCGGTTGAAAACTGACTGTCCCAGACTTTGCTCTGGAGCCTTAGAGTGCCTGTTAATGCATGGCGTTTCCCTGAGCTGACGGAAGTTATCACACTGTCCAAAAACTGTGGGGCGGCCATTTTCAAGAATAATTGTCTTGAATGAGTTGACTGTGGGCTTGTGGACCTTACCTACACACACCTCCCCAACTACGACCCACCCTAAATCTAGGCGCTGGGCGAAGGGCGCATGATGAGGGCCATTAACTTGTTCCCTTACTTTGTGTGCACGTAGAACATCTCGCCCAAGCAGTAGAAGTATTTCTGCCTTATGGTCTAGCTCTGGAATGTACTTTGCTATGGACCGAAGGTGTGGCTGGTGCCGTGCAGCGTTTGGTGTAGGGATCTCGCTTCTTTCATTAGGAATGTCCTGACATTCAATGAGAGGAGGGAGTGGGATTACCACAGACCCATCTAAAGACTCAATGTGAAAGCCTTCAGCCCTTTTCCCCCATGTTTCAACGAGGCCTGAACATGTTCTTAGATCATAACTGACTAGCTTATCTTTGATCTTGAACAGATCAAAGAACTCTGGCCTGGCTAAGGAACGATTGCTCTGATCATCAAGTATGACGTAAGCCTTAACCGCACTGTCCTTGTGACCCTCTGGATACACCTTTGTGAGACATATTTTTGAACAAGAACGACCCCACTGACCTGGACCGCACACTTTGGTGCATGTTGTGGTTACTGCGATGCTATCTGAGATATCTTTTCCCTCCCCGCCATCCTCTTGTGCGGGAGCAGGAGCCTTGAAGGTTTGTGGTGGAGGGCCAGGATGCATTACTGTTTCGTGGCTCGTACTTTCACATTCGGAGCACTTTACTGTGGATTTGCAGTCCTTAGCGAGATGAGTGTCCGAGGCACAGCACTTGAAACAGATTCCTTTCTCTTTGAGGAAGGCCTTTCTTTCATCGAGCAGTTTGTACCTGAATGTCCTGCATTTATTGAGTGGGTGGGGCTTATTGTGCAGCGGGCAGTTGCTTTTAAAGTCCTTGTTGGGGGGTGTAATATTAGTTTTATTTACGGAGATGGGTTTGGCGGAGCTAAAGTTTCTCAGGTTGGGTCTTTCTAATTTTAATTGTGTTTGGCTGTTCTGTTGGTTAAAGCTTGGATCGTTACGTCTCTTAGCTTCTTTGCATATGAACTTGCAAAAGTAACTGAAAGGTGGAAAGCAGTCATGATGATCCTCCTTATATTGTGAACCTAGTGACATCCACTTCTCCTGAATTCCATATGGGAGTTTATCCACAATTGGCCTGATTCCGCGTGACGTGTCAAGATAAAGAAGACCGGGCAGATACCCATCCTCTTTTGCTCCTTGAATCTCCTGTAACAGATCCCCAAGTTCCCTCAGTTTCACATTATCCTTTGCTGTAATTTTAGGAAAACTGTCCAATCTCTGGAAGAGCGATTTTTCGATGATTTCAGGAGCCGCATAACACTCTTGGAGTCTGTCCCATGCTTTCTGTAAAGCTACTGCAGGGTTATTGACATACACAGAGCGAATGCGTTTAATTTGACTGCTTGACTCCTTTCCTAACCATTTTGTCATCAAATCGAGCTCTTGTGTTGGCGTGAGGTGAACGTCTGCTGTAGCCCCGGTAAATGAGGAGAGCCACGCTCTAAAGTTCTCTGGTTTGTCATCATATTGGTATAGACCTGAAGTGATGAGGTCACGGCGTGCCATATATTGTGCAAGTGGCTCTGCTTGGTGTGACGTGCTACCAGGTGAGTTGTAAAGAGGCACGAAAGGGCTGGAGAATGGGTTGAGTGCGTTCTTTGTTTGTTTACTTTTTGGTTTAGTCTCACCTTTAGGAGAGGAGGGTTTGGTTTGGATAGTCACGGATGTGTGTTGGTTGTGGCGCTTGGGCCGAGTGTTAACAGGTGAAGTCTCTGCGTCTGAAACGTCGTTTTCAGAAGGATTCCATGTGATGAATGTGCCCTCTATTTCAACACTTCGGTTGCAGGTGACTGGAGCGGGGTCATTATGTTTATTCACATTCATTTGAGATTTCACATATTCACATGTTCTTTCTTTTTTAACTCTATCTGATTCTGATCTTCGGCTCTCATGCCCATCTCGTATTGCCTCTGCTTCTTCTAGCACCTCTGCCTCAGCTACTGCGGCATCTGCTTCTCTTTGTAATTCTAGCACCTGTAGCTCTGTGTCGATTTTCACCTTTTCCACTTTTAACTGTGCTTCCTTGCTTGCATATGAGGCTCTTACCCTAGCGGCTTCTGCTTTGGCTCGAGCACGAGCGGCACTGCTTGCAGATGAGGATGAAAGACTTGAAGCATTTGTAGCAGATCTGTTGCTAGCTGCCATTTTGACCACGATGAAGCTCTTAATGCTGCCTTTTCACTGGTATGTTGCCAAATGAACACGTAGATAAACCACTGAAGAAGACCAGGACCACAAGGGACGTTTTTGCATTTTAATTTCTTCTCCAGATGGTGAAAACTGAAAGCATACACAACATGCTCTTAGAAAAACTGAGCTCTATACAGACGAAACTAAAGTCATACATCGGCGCTTTAAAGTGCATTTCCCAATCAGACAATACAAAAATACATTACTTAAGATCCTTATAAACACATATATAAACTTACGGCATTGCCTTGTCAGAGCTTTAGAGAGAATGGCGACAGATCGCTGACCGTGTAATGCTGGATTCCGCCTGCTCTGTTTACCATGAAACCGAAACCGGAAGTTAGCGCGGCAGAAGCGGAAATTAAATTGTCCGCTAATATTTTTAAATAAAACTTACAAATAAACATGAAATACTACAAGAAACTTTTAGAAATGCTTTTTAAACATTTTAACCCATTTAACTAATTTATTAAATTACAGACTGCCATAAGGCAGCACAAGGGTATTTAAAATAATGAGATGGATGGATGGATGGATGGATGGATGGATGGATGGATGGATGGAAATATGACATTTCTTTGTGAGAAATATATCTGTGCACTCATAAATTATGTCTGTAAATTGCGCTGTAAGCATTTCTGTGATATTACGCTATAGACTCACTGTCTTCTCTAAAGTCACATGAGGACTGAGATTGTTTTTCTGCTTTGTGTGGAAAACAAACAATTAGCGCCTTTGCATACATCGCATATTCAATACATTTGACAGTAATTAATGCAGCAAGATTTAGTCAGTGCATGGCTAATCGATCGCTCTCTGCCCTGTAGATGTGTGTTAAATATATGATGCACAGGATTATACTGTTACAAGGATTATTCTGCTGTCTTCTTTGCATTTGTTAATAAGGGTTTGACTTTATATCAAATAAAGTGTGAATCCCCAGGCCCAAAATCCTATTTAATGTTTAAATGCATATAAATATCAGTCATTACTCAATATTTGCCAATAATATGTCTTAGTGAGATGATATTTAAATGCTTAGTTTTATGATCAAAGCTCTGTAGATTTAAAAAAAATATAATGCAATGCAATACAATGATTGAGAGATGAACAAATAAACCTTCCTCAAAGGCCTGATTATATTATATCGATTATATTTATATATATAATAACTTATATAGATTATATTTGATACTTGTGATTTTTCTAAAACAAACATATGAATGGATAATCAAGTAAACTGAAGCAGCTTCAGTCCAGTTGAAATTGTACTAATATCAAAGTCATTCTTATGTTCACGTTATAAAAATCAGTGCAGATTTGACGGCACAAACACGTGAAGCACGAGCTGAAGGTTTGAACAATTATACTAAAAGACTTTTACTTGCTAAAAAAGTCTGGAGGAGATTGAGAGCAACGGGTTATTCAGCAACGTTTGATCATTTAGAGGGCTTAGAAATGTTAAATGATAAAGTAGGCTTTAATAGGATTATAGTTATTAGTTCACCTTGAAAACTCTCACTATAACCAGTTTGTGTCGATAATGACCAGTGCAACTTCAGATTTAAAACGTAGAAAAACACCTAAATTATGGTTGCATCTAAAATTATTCTATAATTGAAATGTCAACTTCAATCTTTTTCCATGTTTTGTAGTCAAATTCAAGGTCTTGTGAATTACAGTCAGGTTAAATAGCAGCCGCGCCAATGTAAGTCTAAAAAGAGTTTTCATCTGGAAGCACGAGAAAAGACAATCATGCTACCCTGACAACAAAGTGTCTGCCGAGATCCGGCTCAGATCCGGCCCACATCCGGCCCCGATCCGGCACACATGGATTCCACACGTACAAATGTGAGCCGGATCTGAGCCGGATCTATGTTGCTGTCTGGGTAGACATGGTATTGCTGCTGTTGGGCTGGTTCTTACATCGACAGTCAATTTTTTAGATTAACTTGACTTAAAGTCCTTGAAGTTGCTGTTTGATTGGACTTTTTCCTTCTCTGTTGTGTGTTTGTTTTTGTTTTTTTAGCACAGTACAAAAGCGAGACCTATTGTGAGATCTAAAGGCAATACTCTATTGTCAGGCCAGATTTGCTGTGTCAGTTCATGCCTCTGCTGTTGTTTGTGATATATCGAAGCGCAGAGGTGTTTAATGCTTCAAGCTGACCTTGCCGTTCACTTCACTAGAAATATATCAAATGAAAGAGATGGGCCTAGACTGAGATGTTCAAATCAAGTCAGAAATGATCTCAGTCTTTCCTCCTAACACAGAAACACATTTCCCATTTGATCACAACCTCTAACACTGGCATTGATTTTCTCTGTCACACCAAGACACATATTTTGTCTAAACTGCTGTGTTCTTGATGTACTTCAAATGAAATTACACTTGTATGACGTCATTTGCAACAAAATCAGGCCAAAACGAAAGTTTGTTGGTAAACACCTTCGAACTCCCATTGGTCCATGACGATGATGTCATAGATGGGTGTGGCTCTGAAGCTCCGCCTTCTTCTTTGATCTTCTCCTGTCTGTCAAGGTCGAGTAAAAGCATGAAAAGCAAGCTTCTATCTATCATCAAGTCTTATGCATTGTAATGCCAAAAAGACATGTATCATCTGCTCATTTTTCAGGAGACCCGGATAGTGTCGGCGACCTAAAAAACTCTGCACTGATATGAATATGCAAAATGTGTCTAGTGAATATTAATGTGTCTCGAGTTCATGCTAGTCTATTCAGAACAGTGACCTGCCGTTCTCTTGTTTTGGACTTCAAAAGTACATTACACAATACAACATGATATATGTAGTGAAGAGCAGAGTTTGATATAAACTCTCGTTGAGGGCTGAACACAACTCCACGCGCCCTCAAGATGTGAAGCTCCAATTTCGAAGTGAAATCTAAAATAAATGGAATACAGTGTTGTCAAGGATTCAATTATTTGGAGAAAAGTTTATGGAGGCGAACAGTGAGATGTGCCTGTGTTTTTCAAACAAGTTTTTGATCAATTTTCTGGAGATGTGACTTGAAAGATACACCGAGTGTTTATTTTGTGCCGTGCGCTGCGGCAAATTAAACTGACTCCAGACCAGAGCGTGTCTAAAAGAACAGCATTTATCTGAAATAGAAAGCTTTTGTAACATTAAACTCTACCGTTCAAAAGTTTGGGATCAGTAAGGATTATTATTTTATTTTTTGGGGGGAAAGAAATAAAAGGAATCAATACTTTTAGTCATCAAGGATGAATTAAATTGATCAAAAGTTACAGTAAAGACATTTAGAATGTTACAAAAGATTCTGTTTCAAATAAATGCTGTTCTTTTGAACTCTCTATTCATCAAAGAATCCGGAAAAAAATTGTACACCACTGTTTTCACGTTTTTTGAGCATCAAATCATCATATTAGAATGATTTCTGAAGGATCATGTGACACTGAAGACTGGAGTAATGATGCTGAAAATTCAGCTTTGATCTCATTTTAAAATAGAAAACAGTAATTTTAAACAGTTAAACAGTGTGTGTGTGTGTGTGTGTGTGTGTGTGTGTGTGTGTGTGTGTGTGTGTGTGTGTGTGTGGCTCCAGCATACCTCAGATGAGCGGGATACTATATATAATGTTTTAAATAAAAAAAATAAAAAAATTGTATTTTGTCTAATTGATTTGTATGTCAGTAGTACTTATGTAGGATAAAAAGTAAAATGAATTCTTTATCAAAATGATGAAATCTAATTTATATTTCGTACAAATAAAAATAATTACAGGACTGATTACTGATTAGCTTGGTTTTTACAGTACGCACTGTATTACACAATTACAGTAACCATGTAGTTACTGTAAAACTGAAATACGGTAATGGGTCTGTAAATCTTAATCTTAATTAAGATTGATCATTACAGACGATTCTCAGGTTGAAACCTGCACTGTTAGAGTTACATTGCAGTAAGTTACTGTAAAAAAAACCTTGAAATGTCTAACAGTGCAGATTTCAACCTGAGAATCGTCTTTATTCTCCCAGAATGGCTCAGCAGTAACAACAGCCTGTGTGTGTTTCAGTCGGCCCATGTGAGAGGATCTCGCTGCCCATCACGTGTTAGTCAGCTAGAATGTGTTAGGAGATCGCCTGGCAAGTGTTTTGCCTCAGGCACATCTTGGACCGAGTTCAGAGCGGTTTAGTGAGTCAAACGGGTGGGAGCGAACAGCTGAACACGAACACGAGCGAAACGCTGTTCAGAACCTCCAGAAACACGAGTGACCCGTGACCAGCAATACTTCAGACCTTTCTCTGTCATGTTCGAGTCTGGGGACAGCTTTACACCAACACAACACCAGTAAGAGCACGTATCAACATGTTCACACACAACCTTCCTGACCAGGTCCGTTTAAACACAGTTTCAGGGGTTTAGGCCTAACGCTTGATTTAGGGAAGAATTTATAATCCCAGCTAACAAAAATATGCCCTTAGAAACGTCCTCATTAAGTTATGAAAACTTTCGGTTACACTTTATTATAAAGGGGTCATAGAATGAGAATTCAAATGTTCCTAGATCCTTTGACAATTAAGAGTTTTTTATACAATAAATTGTAATATCATATAATATCTATATATATAATATCATATAATATCTATCTATATATATATAGTATAATATATATATATATATATATATAATATCATTACCCTCCAAACCATCCTAATGCTAGGATAGTGGGGTTTTTCCCCAACATTGTGAATGTCTCAGCAGTGCATTATTATTTGTTTGTATTCTGTGTATTTTCTTTACGATATGGATCTGCCAGCAATGCCACAAACATGCAAGTAGTCATGTCTATTCTAATGCCTGATCTGTGATCAGTGATTTCTGATATAATTATTCAAGTTCAGACAGATTATCTCTCAAAATATACTTCAATACTGTTCATGCAAGCCAGTGACTAAACAATCAACTTCACGTCGTTTCTCTTAGTAGGATGAAAATAATCTTATTTAAACTGTGATTAAATTACATAAAGAAAGCGATCAAAGAACGCTCCCTTTCCAATTGCCCAAGCTGTCAATCAAACAGACACTTGCTGACATGCACTTACTATAGGGTTAGGGTAGGATTAGGTGTTTGTTGAGGGTTAGTTGCATATAATTATGCATAATACTGTTATTACTATGGTAAGTACATGTAACATATGTAACAAGGACACTGTAAAATAAAGTGTTACCAAACTTTTTTCATGATGTTAGCTGAACATTAAAAAAGTCAACTTTTCAAATGTTTTAAAAACTTTTTTTCTTGGTTATGCGAATGTTAAGGGAACATCCAACTGAAACGTTTCAGGTGTTTAATGTTTCATTAGCGTTGAATGTTTTTGTGTGAATGTATTGAGAACATTGTTAAAGACCAGATAACTTTGAATGACACATTCTATTAACGTTACTGAAAGAATATTTGTTCATAACTTTGAGAGAACATTCCCTGTTCGCTGGTTCTGTATTGTTTCCTACAATTCCAGTTTATACGCAAGAATGGTTTCCGAGATATATCCGAAGTAGTCATTTACAGAAGGTATTTTGTGTAGCAGAATATTCATGCACACGTCTCAATCATTTATTATTCAGCCCAGCTGTCTGCTGTCAGACACAATGTCCCTTTGTTGAGGTTCTCCAGATCTCTGGTGTTGAACACACACCAGTTGTGGATTAGTGGAAACCGGCTGGAGGATTTTAATTGTCTCCAGCCCTGCAGGCTTTACAGCATTTGCACTAGATAAAGTACAGTACAACACACACACACACACACACACACACACACACACACACACACACACACACACACTTTCATGAGTGCTGAGCTGTGTGTATGAGTCTTTGCTTCTGTCACTGTAATGGGTTTAACTTGATTCCACTTGATGTGTTAGTTCAGGTTCTCAAATGAAATCTTAGAAGTTTCAGTAGCTGTGGTCCATGTGTATATTGATTTCTTGAGGGGGAAAAGGCCTGTATTACCATGTGGTATGTTAAAGGGGTGGTATAATGCCCTTTCACAAGATGTAAAATAAGTCTCTGATGTCCCCAGAGTGTGTATGTGAAGTTTTAGCTCAAAATACCCCGCAGATATTTTTTTTTATACATAAACATAGCATGTTAAAATTGTCCCTTTTTGAGGGTGAGCAAAAATGCACTGTTTTAGTGTCTGTCCCTTTAAATGCAAATGAGCTGCTGCTCCCAACACAGGGGGCGGAGCTACAAGAGCTCTTGTGTGTGTGTGTGTGTGTGTGTGTGTGTGTGTGTGTGTGTGTGTGTGTGTGTGTGTGTGTGTGTGTGGCCTAATTATGATTTTACTTTTCTAACTTTAGTTAGTGTGTAATGTTGCTTATATATTGACTTATCGCACAATATATGTATACATGACTTCAATAATTTTTGGTGACGCAATATATCAGCCATTATGTTTACATGATAATGAATGTCACCAATATTTTTCCTATCATCTTGTCTGTTCTCCGTGTCAGAGGCAAAAGCGGGGCTCGGCAGTTCCTTCATCATGGATAGTTTTATTCATACGCAGAGCGGTCATCGACAGGAGAATTATAGTGTTATAGTGTTTTCCTGACAACTACAGACAGTCTGAAAGAACATGTTCAAATGCACTTGATTTCAAAGCTGCAATCCACTGTTCTGGTGCAAATATAGACCCTTTCCAAAAAATTAGAATATCATGGAAAAGTTTATTTATTTCCATAATTCCATTCAAAACGTTAAACTTCCATAGATTATAGATTCAGGGCCCACAACTTAAACGATTTCAAGTATTCAGTTGTTTATTTGTACATAATTTGGGCTTCCAGCTCATAAAACCCACGAAAACAGGATTTCAAAAAATTAGACTATTACATGAAATCACACAGTAATTACACAGTGATACCATGGTCATTGAACCAGGTTTTGGTTATTTTGGCAGTGTGGGCAGGTGCAAATCCTGCTGGAAAATGAAGGAAGCATGAAGTGCTCTGGAAATGTCCTGGTAGACGGCTGCGTTGAGTGGACAGCACAGTGGACCAACACCAGCCGATGACACGGCTCCCCAAACCAACACAGACTGTGGAAACTTCTCACTGGACTTCAAGCATCTTGGATTGTGATCTTCATTCTTCCTCCAGACTCTGGGACCTTGGTTTCCAAATGAGATGCAAAATTTGCTCTCATCAGAAAAGAGGACTTTGGTCCACTGTGCTTTATTAAATCCAGAGTCAATAATTCCCAAATTATGTACAAATAAACAACTAAATACTTGAAATCGTTTAAGTTGTGGGCCCTGAATCTATAATCTATGGAAGTTTAATGTTTTGAATGGAATTATGGAAATAAATAAACTTTTCCATGATATTCTAATTTTTTGGAAAGGGTCTGTATTTGCACCAGAACAGTGGATTGCAGCTTTGAAATCAAGTGCATTTGAACATGTTCTTTCAGACTGTCTGTAGTTGTAAGGAAAACACTATAAGACTATAATTCTCCTGTCGATGACCGCTCTGCGTATGAATAAAACTATCCATCATGAAGGAACTGCCCGAGCCCCGCTTTTGCCTCTGACACGGAGAACAGACAAGATGATAGGAAAGACATTCATTATCATGTAAACATAATGGCCGATATATTGCGTCACCAAAAATTATTGAAGTCATGTATACATATATTGTGCGATAAGTCGATATATTGATTAATGCGACAGGCCTAATCATAATCAACCACCCCTTTAAGCGCGTGGAGCGACAACAACAACAAAAAAAATTATATATATATACAGTACAGTATATATGAAACTCTGAGAGCTGATGTGTTTAATGTCTCTGCACCAGTTAAAGACGCATGTGTTTCTGTATTCAAAGGTGTAACAGCGACTTGCTTTCCGTCTTTATTGGTCTGAATAGAAACGTGTCTAAGTCAGATGTTCTTTGATCACCTGAAATTAGATCACTAAAATAGTAACATGTGAAACGGTTTGTAGATGATCAGGTTGCTTAGGAACAGTTGAATGGCTACATCACCACATTCTTCATCACCAGCGTTCACGTCTTTCATATTCCACTTCATTTAGTCAGTGCTTGAATCACGTGTGCAGGAGAAATGTGTGTCTGTACATGCATATGAACTCTTTTGCACACGGACAGACGACGTCAGCTGTATGCATTCAAACAATCCCAGCTCTCACCTATTCTGATGCATTGACCATTGGCGTCGATTTCGGTGGGAACGGTGGGTACGCATACCCGCCAGATTTCGTCATGAGTCATTTAGTACCCACCACTTTTTTGGTATTAAAGGGATACTCCACCTCTGGAAAGATGAATGTGTATTTAAAATAGGTAATTTATGTAGAAGAAATATGAAATTATTTTTGAATTTGGAGCTTTCTAGACTAAGAAAAGCCAGAAAATGTATTTTTGGCTTATGTGGATGAAAGACAACAACTCCCAGAATGCACTTGCTTCGCTGCCCTAGGAGGCCACTCCCAAGCCACGCCTACCGGTAAGAGAGGGCAGTTGAAAACAACAAAGCTAAGCTACATTCAGATTCATCAGTCGGAATGAATTCAGCTAGATTGAAACAAAAGGTGTGCATGTAAACAATGAATGGCGACCGCAGAAAGCAAAAGCCGAATCCCGGACATCTTGGACGATCTCGACGGCTGGACATGTCCGGGAAAAAGAGGATGGCATTGGAAATCAAACGCACTGGCACTGATCTGTGATAGGTCTGTTAGCGCATTAGGTCCAACCCCCTATGGGCGGGTTTGAAAGGGTGGGAACTAGTGCTTGTAGTCTCAACAGAAATCCCCCCCTCTTACACTTCCTCCGACAATGACGCAAAATGACGATTTTTGTGTCATTGTGGGAGGAAGTGTAAGAGGTAAATAACGTATTTCTCCCGTCTCAGGGGAAAATGAGAGAGTGTTGCACGACCATTCAATAGTATGACTGGGTTTCTAACAATGCAAAGCTTAATGCTAATGGGTGGAGTGTTCCTTTAAGTGTTACATATTATTACTCATGTACATATTATTATACATATTATTGCTCATCATAACCATTTAAAACTGTCAAAAAATCGAACCAGAAATTTGGTGATCACTGATCGTTGTTTAGGTAGCCTACATTAAACCGTTAAGCTTTTTCCTACAAGCCTCAATGAAGCAGAAACGTTTAATGTCAGATAACGTCCATAATAATTTGACTTTTGGTTCGATTTTTTGACCATTTTCAGTGGTTATGAGGAGCAATATGAGAGAGAAAATTTGGTGATCATTGTTTAGGTACATTAAACCACGTCATGTCATATTGTCAACATGGTACTTATGAAGCAAAATAGTGGGTCACATGTTATGAAAATGTTTTTTGCAATGTTTTTGCAACATATTGGAATGTGTTTTTTGAAAACTTAAGGCTTCCTTCTTCAAAAATTGAGTCGGACATCATCACATTTTTGTATACATTTATTTATTTTTTTTACATTAGTAAGCTACAGGACATCGTCTTTCCAAACATGACCCGTGCGAAAGAGAACAAAAAAATGAATGCGTCATTGTACCCAGCACTTCTGAAAATGCACTTCCGAATGCATCTCTGTTCCCATCTCAAACCAAGCTGACGCCCATGGCGTTGACTAATATACTAAAGCACAAGTAAAGGGCTTGTTTAGTGTGATATTCAGTGTTACGTTTTAATATTTATATTCTATAATTATTTTATATTAAATAATAAAGTACTTTAAACTCACAATTGCGAGGGGAACAAAACTGTGAGATTAAAAAGTACCAATGTGGACATATGGAAACAAGGTAATTGCGACTTTTTATCTCACAATTCTGACTTTTTTCCTCACAATTGTGAGTTTACATCAGAATTGTGTGTTATAAAGTCGCAATTGTGACATGTTTTCTCAGACCTGTGAGATATAAAGTCCAATTCTAAGGGAAAAAAGACAGACTTTTGGGAATCTCGCAATTCTGACTTTAGAACTCGCAAAATTCTGACTTTATATCTCGCAATTCTGACTTTAGAACTCGCAAAATTCTGACTTTATATCTCGCAATTCTGACTTTAGAACTCGCAAAATTCTGACTTTATATCTCGCAATTCTGACTTTATATCACGCAATTCTGACTTTATATCTCGCAATTCTGACTTTATATCTCGCAATTCTGACTTCTTTATATCACGCAATTCTGACTTTATATCTCACAATTCTGACTTTATATGTCACAATTCTGACTTTATATCACGCAATTCTGACTTTATATCTCGCAATTCTGAGAAATAAAGTCAGAATTGGGAGATGTAAACTCGCAATTGTAAGTTCAAAAAGTCACAATTATCTTTTAAAATGTTTTATTCTGTGACAAACTTCCATAGAAACAAGCCTCCATATTTCTGTAATAATAACTCTTTTTGAACGCATGCTAAAGTTCTCTTTCGTAAGAGAATCTATTGCAGGCGATGTAAAAATAGAGCCTCGCTTCTGTAAAGTTCTCATTTAGTCTCGATGAGAATGAATCATCACAGCATCTTATTCTTCTGACTTTAAAGACCAGTGGCTGAATGTTAACAATCACAATATGGTGATTTATATTTCCTTTCTGAACTGAAAAGAGAGTTGAATAATCATATCCCACAAGACAAACACATCTATCTGAGATCTTCTCCAGGATCATCTGAAGGAAGAGTGGATGTGCTCGTCATGTGACCGACGGGCCGGGTCACTGAGAACATCAGTTGATTAATCAGAAACACAAGGGAAGGACTTTCAGATTAATTTCCTGGATATGTTTTTTATCATCCTCTTCATAGTCGTGTCACAGGAGGCTGAAGAGATTTGCTCCGCAGAATCACCAGAAAATGACTGAGGATCAGGTTCTTCTCTCGGACAAAAGCTTTGCTCGTCCTCAGCGGCTTTAATGGATGTCGGTGAATTGATTTTAATTGAACTTAGAATAGAAAAGCAGTGAAGATGTGCTCTTTTTTTATCAAACATTAGATCACTGAAGTGTTACTCTGTGAAACTGGGCTGCAAAAGATCTTTGCTGTGATCAAGAGAAACCCTGTGTGTTTGGACTCTCTACAGAATGTGCATTAAATCTGAGAT